>NC_092278.1:32279600-32304600 GCF_036320965.1 Panulirus ornatus
GGGAACTGGTGGTAGGGCATATGGTAGGTCAGGGAGCTGGTGGTGTGGCGTGTGGCAGGCCAGGGACTCTGCTGGGTGGGGCGTGTGGCAGACCAAGGGAGGTAGTGGTTGGGTCATGAATGAGACGGCTTTGATCAGAGCATCTAGTTGCCAGCGTTCCTCTCAGCCAACATAAGAAAAAAAAAAATAAATACCAATCCGTATATAGTAAGTGAAATGTGGACTAGAATGAGCTCCACAAAATGCAAGACTGGTAAGAACCACCGCCGCTTTAGACAGTGCTAGAGATCTGAACCACTCAGTGAACCCAGAATGATATACACACTCGGTGAGTCGACACCTGGGTCGTTTCACAGTGTCAGTGATCCGAACCACTTTGTTCAGACGTATCCGAAATCAACGTCTTTCACACCGGTGCCAGTAAACCAAACTCCCAGTAATCATTACAAAACTCCTCTTCATCTCACAAACAACACTGGACTATTAGGCTAAAGAAACCTTCACAACGCCTACTTTAAACAGCGACAGATGTCGACACTGAACCACAGAGCCATCCAAGGTGTTGATCCGCCCTACATACAGCGCAGACCCAGTAAAGACCACAGTATAACCCCATAAACAGAGACAGAGGCCCGGGCTGAGTTATAAACAGGACCAAAGGTCCGTTCCACCCCATTGAATATACTGAATACCCAAGGAGGCGTTTTAAACGTAACCAGAATATGATGGTTGTGTTGATATAACACGTCAATGTTCCCCGTTCGCTTGTCCGGGGGTCAGGTAGCTACGCTATCTTTCCCATTTGAGAACAGAGCGTCAATAAGGCAAAGGCTCGAGGCCAGGTAGAGACTTAGAGAATCCGTCAGCAATGTACCTTCTCACCCGTGGGGTATGATAAGAACCGGGCAGACACTACCCTATCCAAGGGCGTTACTGGCCTTTGGTCGGCACCCGTAGGGTGAGGGAACGTAAATATAAGATTTTCCAGCTACCTTGTCCAGGAAGATGTTGTAGAAAAGAGAGAGTACGAGGATAGGGATATAAACAGACACAACGCGAAACTGGAACACACAAATCTTCTAAAAGGATATGAGAAAATGAAAAAAAAAGAACATCTTTGATAATTATTATACCTATGTTTTCCTATCATAGCTAAACTAGCCACATTTGTATTTAAGTCTCTGTATTTCCCTAATTTTTGAATAGATATTGCAAAGAGCTGGTCTCACGTGCCTCATCGCTTTCCAATAGTTTGCACTGCAGGAAGGATGAGTGAAGGGAGGCACTCCACCACCTCCTCTTCCGTTTATCAATAGCGCGTCGATCTGGAGGAGAGAGAGAGAGAGAGAGAGAGAGAGAGAGAGAGAGAGAGAGAGAGAGAGAGAGAGAGAGAGAGAGAGAGAGAGAGACTACCGCCCCGCAGCATCTTGATAATACTACGACCACGAGTCGCGCCGCGCCACCCACCCACTCACCCACGACCCATGCACCAGGGATCAGTTGCCTTGGTGGCCGGCCGGCCAGCCGGTCGCCTCCACCTCCCTCATCTGATGTGGAGATCCAAGACCTCGAGAGACTGGCGGTGAGGGAAAGGCTCATGTCCATCACCCCGGACTCTCTCTCTCTCTCTCTCTCTCTCTCTCTCTCTCTCTCTCTCTCTCTCTCTCTCTCTCTCTCTCTCTCTCTCTCTCTCTCTCTCTTAGGTCGAGATCGTCTCCAATTATATGAGCTGACCAACACCCAGCTGTCGTACACAGGTCCGCAAATATTGGCGGGACATATACATCTTGATGACGAAGGGGGCCATATGCGTCAGGATCCCTTTATCGGAAAGGCATAAAGAAACCTCCTGGATATTGCGTCAGAATCGTCTGTAAATCAATCTATTTTCAAAAAAAAAATAAGAAAAAAAATAATTTTCTTCTTTTTCTTGATCGCAGTCCCATTCTTGGTCTCCTTGGTGTTTATATTTTTTCCAAACCCCCTTCCAAACCCCCTTCCGCTTTCGAAGAGATATCTTCTAGAGTGAATCTGATTCTAAACTTAATTTATATACCTTTCGAATGCATACGTCACACTAGGCATGAGATATCTGTTGCACAGAAGTCTGATAATAAAAGGGAGTTTGATATCGTTACATAAAAAGAGCCAAATCAAATGGATATCTATTGACAGGTCAGGAGCGAGGGGGGGTGGAATAAAAAAAGAAGTGATGGGACAGTCAGCAAAAATAAAGTGAGAATTTATCAGAGAAAATGGGTTAACACAGCGGGGAAGAAAGATCATAAGTTTCTGATACGAGGCGTGAAAGGTAGAGTTGAGATATAGAAGGAAATTGAGTGAAAGAGAAAAGTTATTTGTCGTTCATTTCTATGTCTAAGTGAAGGAAGATTATTGGAAGCGAAAGTACAAGAGACGTTTTCATAATGAGGGAAGTGATGGAAGTAATGACCCTCGTAGGGTGATCACTGAGATGATAACCAGTGGTACAACTTGTGGAGGTTTGACTCCACTATGGCACAAGTGGAGGTGGGAGACCTTGTGGATGGTCGTGGAGGTTTGACTCCACTATGGCACAAGTTGAGGCGGGGGACCTTGTGGATGGTCGTGGAGGTTTGACTCCACTATGGCACAAGTGGAGGCAGGGGGACCTTGTGGATGGTCGTGGAGGTTTGACTCCACTATGGCACAAGTTGAGGCGGGGGACCTTGTGGATGGTCGTGGAGGTTTGACTCCACTGTGGCACAAGTGGAGGCGGGAGACCTTGGGATGATCATGGAGGCTACTAGACTCCACTGTGGCACAAGTGGAGGTGAGAGACCTTGTGGATGGTCGTGGAGGCTGATAGACTCCACTGTGACGCAATTGGAGGTGGGAGGACCTTGTCGACGGGCATGGGAAGCAGGAACTATTAGTGAAAGTTGTGAGTCAAGATGAGAAAAAAAAATGATGAAGGCGGTGATAATCTTCGAGGCAAGTTAGAGAGGCAGGGCAAGAGGTCCTAATGTTGGGTGTGGGGGAGGGAACCCTCGTGATGAGCTGTGGCACTGGAAACCCTCAGTCTTCTACGTCAAGTGGTAAAGGCAAGGATACCTGAGTCAAGCTGTGGAGGTAAGACTCCTTGGTCCTCTGAGGTTACCATCGGAGGAAGAAACCCTTGGCCTTCTGAGGCAAATAGTGAAGGTAGAAGCCCTTCTTGATCTTTTGAGGCAAGAGTGTTGGAGGCAGAAGCCCTTGACCCTCTGAGGCAAGAAGAAGAGGGAGAAGCCCTTGACCCTCTGAGGCAAGAAGAAGAGGGAGAAGCCCTTGACCCTCTGAGGCAAGAAGAAGATGGAGAAGCCCTTGACCCTCTGAGGCAAGAAGAAGAGGGAGAAGCCCTTGACCTAGTGAGGCAGATAGTAGAGGCAGAAGCCCTTGACCTTTTGAGGCAAGTAGAAGAGGGAGAAGCCCTTGACCTAGTGAGGCAGGTAGTGGAGGTAGATGCCCTTGATCTACAGAGGGAAACACTGGAGGTAGAAGCCCTTCAGCTTCTGAGAAGGTAGAAGCTCTGAGCTTCCTGGGTGATGTCTCAGATATAATCATGTGATGAGCTGCTGGCGTTACATTATGTGTGTTTGTTGCAGAACTACAGAGGTGGGAAGCAGGAGGAAAAGAAGGAGTGATAAGATGAGAAAAGCGATGCAAATGGGTTGATAAGAAATGCGTGAAAACAATAACGCAGAGGAAGAGGAGATAGAACCAATAAAAAAGAAAGTGATAGCAGCAAGATGGATGAAGTAGATAAAAAAAGGATGAAAAATGGTAAGGATATTGAAAAAAAAAATTAAGAATGGGAAGAGATGAAGAGATGTGGGAAGGAAAGATAAGAAAACACGAAGATCAGATGAGACGTCAATATGAAAAAGGGAAAGAAAATGAGAATATGGATAAGTAGGAGAATGGGGGAGTCTTAGGGATGTTGTAGGATGTGAGGATCTTGCAGCAGAAATGACTCTTTGGTCAGTGCCAAGCAGGCCAGGATCCTGCAGCAGTAGTGGCCCCCATGTACCACACACTACAATCACTGCCATGTCTCCCATCGTGCAATGTTGAGGCTACCACGGCAGCCGTAGCATTTGGTGCCTCACACTCGAGTCTCTGCCAGGTTTTCCATACAGTTGAACAAAGGAACTTTACAGAAGCTATGGCTCCTGGTCATTGCGAACCCTTAGAGGGTAATTGAGAAAAATCTTCCCTTATTTAAATTCTCTTTACATTTTAAGTGTAAATGGGTCACATCCAAACATTTCATTTAAGTTGTTGTCTGCGTTCATACCAATATTTTTCTGTCAATCAGAGCTAATGGCCAGTAACCGGACGAGTGGTTCACAAAGCGCCACTAATTGGCAATAACACGCAACGGTCGCTGAGTCTGACAGGAGCAGGGGGTCTGCAGCGGGTGGGAGGCACTGCTGTGTCTGTGTCGCCTCCTGACCACAGCCTCAAGTGACCTCAGGACCTGAAACTTAGACCACACGACCTTCTTGCCCCTGCGTCTGTCTTGGCCTCGGGCACACGATCTCTACCACCCCTGAACCACTGAGACACGAACTATACTGCCTCTTGGCCACTGAGACAGGAACTATACTGCCTCTTGGCCACTGAGACACGAACTATACTGCCTCTTGGCCACTGAGACAGGAACTATACTGCCTCCTGGCCACTGAGACAGGAACTATACTGCCTCTTGGCCACTGAGACAGGAACTATACTGCCTCCTGGCCACTGAGACAGGAACTATACTGCCTCTTGGCCACTGAGACAGGAACTATACTGCCTCTTGGCCACTGAAACAGGATCTGTCTCACCTCCTGGCCACTGGAGTGAGAGCTGTGCCTCCTCCTCACCCTTAAGATGGAACGTTTGCCACATCCTCACCCCTGGGACGGTACCAACATCGCCTCCTGGAGGAGGTCCTCTTCTTGTCTTTTGATCATCGGGATGGCACCTCTGCCGCCTCCTGATGACTGGAATGGCACCCCTGCCGCCTCCTGATGACTGGAATGGCACCCCTGCCGCCTCGTGATGACTGGAATGGCACCCCTGCCGCCTCCTGATGACTGGAATGGCACCCCTGCCGCCTCCTGATGACTGGAATGGCACCCCTGCCGCCTCGTGATGACTGGAATGGCACCCCTGCCGCCTCCTGATGACTGGAATGGCACCCCTGCCGCCTCCTGATGACTGGAATGGCACCCCTGCCGCCTCCTGATGACTGGAATGGCACCCCTGCCGCCTCCTGATGACTGGAATGGCACCCCTGCCGCCTCGTGATGACTGGAATGGCACCCTGCCGCCTCCTGATGACTGGAATGGCACCCCTGCCGCCTCGTGATGACTGGAATGGCACCCCTGCCGCCTCGTGATGACTGGAATGGCACCCCTGCCGCCTCGTGATGACTGGAATGGCACCCCTGCCGCCTCGTGATGACTGGAATGGCTCCTCTGCCGCCTCGTGATGACTGGAATGGCACCCCTGCCGCCTCGTGATGACTGGAATGGCACCCCTGCCGCCTTGTGATGACTAGAACGGCACCCCTGCCGCCTCGGGATGACTGGAATGGCACCCCTGCCGCCTTGTGATGACTAGAATGGCACCCCTGCCGCCTCGGGATGACTGGAATGGCACCCTGCCGCCTCGTGATGACTCTAATGGCACGCCACTGTTACCAGACACTGGGAGGCGTGTAGCCTTTCTTCCTGGTACAAGAGCATTACCCTATGATTACCCTCATATTGATGAATGATAATGTATGATCACCTTACCTACTGACCCGGGATAGAAGAAGACATCGCCTCACCACTATGGAAGGAAGAGGCACCACACCTCAAGCCCTGGACGAGACCGCCCCCTAAAGTCTCTCCTAATAACAGAGAGGGGGAGCCTTCTCCACATATGCTGACCATCAAGGAAAAGGAAGGAGTGCCACACCTCAAGGCAAGACGAACCCTACAGTCTCTTAACCACAGGAAGAGACCCTCTAAACTCCCTAATAACTGCAGTTTTACGTTAGGACCTAACCTAACCACAGGAAGAGACCCTCTACACTCCCTAATAACTGCAGTTTTACGTTAGGACCTAACCTAACCACAGGGAGAGACCCTCTACACTCCCTAATAACTGCAGTTTTACGTTAGGACCTAACCTAACTACAGGGAGAGACCCTCTACACTCCCTAATAACTACGGCTTTACGTTAGGACCTAACCTAACCACAGGAAGAGACCCTCTACACTCCCTAATAACTGCAGTTTTACGTTAGGACCCCCGCGCTACAAGGCAATGCTCCCTCTGGCTCGCCGGAAGGGAACCATTATCTACCCCAGACACTAGCCAGTGATATCGAAAACAATTGCCTCCTCCCGACTGCCGGAATAGAAATGTTGCCTTTTCTCCGACAAATGGAAAGGGGACCACAGCCACTTCCAGATCCCTGGAACAGGATAATGTCACCAACGGACCACTGGGATAAGATGATATGACGCCTGCCAATTACCGGGATAAGACAAAAGTACCTCCTGTGCTGAGATGCGTCAGTTCCGCGTGTGACCACTGGAACGAGAGAGTGCTCATTGATTACCACTGGAAGGTGACTGTGCCACTTCATGACCACTGGAAAGTGCTTGAGGGTGAATGTACCACTTCTTGACCACTGGAATGTTCATAGTGCCATGTACTGTCGACGGGGATGAGTTTGCTCCACCTCCTGAACAATGAATCTTCCTCCTTAGCCAGACCATTGCTCACCCATCCCGAGTCTTCCTCCCCATTCCAGCACTTCTTCCTGAGCAAGATTATTACTCCCCAGCACGTGACTTCCTCCCTATCCCGACCCTTCTTCCCAGGCTGGGCCATTGCTCCCCAGGCCGTGTCTTCCTCCCTACCAGGCCGTTGCTCCCCAGGCCGTGTCTTCCTCCCTACCAGGCCATTGCTCCCCAGGCCGTGTCTTCCGCCCTACCAGGCCATTGCTCCCCAGGCCGTGTCTTCCTCCCTACCAGGCCATTGCTCCCCAGGCCGTGTCTTCCGCCCTACCAGGCCATTGCTCCCCAGGCCGTGTCTTCCTCCCTACCAGGCCATTGCTCCCCAGGCCGTGTCTTCCGCCCTACCAGGCCATTGCTCCCCAGGCCGTGTCTTCCTCCCTACCCTAGTCAGAAGGGAAGCCTCCTCCTTCCACCTCTATTACACCCTTGCTCGCTACCTCGACGCAGTCGGAATTTTCTAGCCGGGCTGAGAGGCCAAAGGTGGAAAATCATTGCTCTAGAAAATGTTCTCATCAGCTTAGCATGGCTGTGCCATCGGCCCGACTCTCTCTCTCTCTCTCTCTCTCTCTCTCTCTCTCTCTCTCTCTCTCTCTCTCTCTCTCTCTCTCTCTCTCTCTCTCTCTCTCTCTCTCACTGTAGCTTGACTCCTCCCTACATTATAGCCTATGGTGAACCCCTCCCTGACCTCTTGCTACTCTCACCACACGGAGGTTGTTGCCTCCCGTCTTCAGGCACGACCACAGGTCAGGATATCGAGTGGGTGAACATAAGGGCTGTGTAACCCCTCCCTCACTACCCACCCACCCGGCAGGAGTGTGGCATCAACCACGAGATCTGTCGCTTCCTGTGTGGGTCATGGTTCACACTTGTCTTTGTAGCATATATATATATATATATATATATATATATATATATATATATATATATATATATATATATATATATATATTTATAGATAATTCATTATACTTAATCGCTGTTTCTTGCGTCAGCGAGGTAGCGCCTAAAAACAGACGAATATATATATATATATATATATATATATATATATATATATATATATATATATATATATATATATATATATATATATATATATACACACACATACACAGGCAAATACATATATACACATATTTACATATTCATACTTGCTTGCCTTCATCCATTCCTGGCGCTACCCCGCCCCACAGGAAACAACATCGCTACCTTCTGCTTCAGCGAGGTAGGGCCAGGAATACAGGCAAAAAAACTTCATTCGTTCACACTCATTCGCTAGCAGTCATGTGTAATGTACCGAAACCACAGCTCCCTTTCCATATCTAGGCCCCACAGACCTTAACATGGTTTACCCCGAACGCTTCAAATGCCTTGGTTCAGTCCATTGACAGCATGTCGACCCATGTATACCATATCGGTCCAATTCACTCCATTCCTAGCACGTCTTTCACCCCCCTGCATGTTCAGGCCCGATCGCTCACAATCTTTTTCACTCCATCCTTCAACCTCCAAATTTGGTCTTCCACTCCTCCTTGTTCCCTTCACCTCTGACACCTTACTGTTACGTTAGTTAGTCGAATGATTAGGTAATGAATATCATGGTAATAAACCCATGTCAATCTTTCTTCACTCATTCTCTCCATGTGACCAAACCATTTCAATACACCCTCTTCTGCTCTCTCAGCCACACTTTTTTAATTACATCTCTCTTACCCTTTCATTACTTACTCGACCAAACCACCGCACACCACACATTGTCCTCAAACATCTCATTTCCAGCACATCCACCCTCCTCCGCACAACCCTATCTATAGCCCACGCCTCACAACCATATAATATTGCTGGGACTACTATATCCACACTCAAAGAATTCCAACCATTTCGACAAAATCACAGCAGTTTACAATAACATCCCGCCCAGAGAGAGAGAGAGAGAGAGAGAGAGAGAGAGAGAGAGAGAGAGAGAGAGAGAGAGAGAGAGAGAGAGAGAGAGAGAGAGAGAGAGAGAGAGAGAGACCCACACTCATAGGTGTACAGCCAACGACCGTACAACACAGTCAGTAGTTGCGCCTATCTTTATACCAGTCATTGTTCTGTGAGTTGGTTGTGGTGGGTGAGGCAGCGAGGAGGGAGGAAGCAGCGGCTTTAAGCCCTCGAGAGACAGCAGGAGACAGTGGGAGGCAGGCAGGCAGGCAGGGAGGGAGGGAGGAAGGGAGGGAGGTAGGCAAGGCGACCTGCACACGACCCGGTGACCCACTCACTCGTCTCCCTCGTGACGGCTTTGATATAATAGAATGTTCGTCACCAGAAAGATCTTAGGGGGGTTCCAGAGAGCTGAAGATCCAAGGATCTCTTTCAGAATACTGCTATGTATATCTTGCCTGGCTGCAGGCTATGTGTGTGTGTGTGTGTGTGTGTGTGTTTAATCACCTACTTGTACAATACGAGGAAGGAGTTCTACACTCAAGATGGCTCATCCTCTTACCATCTATCAGGTAACTCTTTACAAAATATGGATAAACTTGATATTCAGTTTTATCACTTAGTTTTATCCAATCATCCACAACCCTGTACACGAAAGTGGTATTTACTGACGTCTTCCCCCCAAACAAGCGTCTTGTCCAGCCATTATTTTTTCCCTTCATGCTCTCTGGTTACCCTGTCATCACATCTCACGAATCGTCGAAGCCATCCGACCGATTTACGAACGTGAACGCTGAATTCTGGTCTCGTCTCTCATCCAAGATGGGCGATTCTTGTTTTTTTTTCCTTTAATAACCCACAGCCTCTTATTGTATCGTACATTAGTTAGCCCTTATGTCCTCATGTTTCAGAAGCCAGCGTCCATGCCATTCTCTGGGCCATCTCGGGGTCTAACACCAGCAGTGACAAGGCTATGAAACACTTCCTTATCCAGAGAGGTAAATGAGATTATGATATAAGCCAGCTGACACCTCGTTTTCCCCTGATCATTCTTTGGTGATGGGGAACTCTGGCAACAGGTTAGGCAAAGTAGGATACATTCCCCCCCCTCCTCGAGGTTGAGCTCAGTCTCTGTAGTTGGAAGGAAAAAGGTGGATGAGGTGGTAAAGGTTAGAAATGAGAGGTGCGTGTTGCCTCACAACTCTCATGATTGCGGAGGAACATGTGGCACCTTAGCTTTCCTCACAAAGGCGTTCCTTTTAGCTTATTTTTCACTCGGACCTAACCACACTTGGGAGAGAGAGAGAGAGAGAGAGAGAGAGAGAGAGAGAGAGAGAGAGAGAGAGAGAGAGAGAGAGAGAGAGAGAGAGAGAGAGAGAGAGAGAGGGGGTGCTTACCTTCATGGTCCTCAGATAAGCTTAAACCACCCGTCCATCTCTGGACGCAACTTTGGGACTTTGTCTGGATGTCTTCGTCAAGCTGATGCAGTCACCCCTCATCATCCTCAGCTTTCCCTCATGACCGCGGTATCATCCGCAAACACGCTCAGGCAAGTGTCCAAAGTCGTCAGGCATGTCGTGAACACCTAGACGAACATTGCCAATGCTCAGAGCCCTGTAGTATTGCCAATGCTCAGAGCCCTGTAGTATTGCCTATGCTCAAGCCCTGCAGCATGCTAATGGCGACACCAGCCCATTTCCAGAATGCTCACTGAACATGTCTGTGTCAAACGCTCCCCACTCACTAGCGTTGATTTCTTATCCTTATCATCATCCCTTACCACAAAAGCGAGACACGTATGTACTGTTGTAGTTCATGGCTCATGACCTTGGGGTATTTTGCCGTCCAATTTTTACTTTTAGTTCTCTACATATACAAAAGTCAGGAATGTAGTGGGTGGAGCAAGGCAAGCTGGTTTTTGTATCCTCATACGTCCTATTGTGGCAACGCTCGAAGAATAAATATGGGTTTTGGAGGTAAGGGGTCCAGGCTGCACACACACACACACACACACACACACACACACACACACACACACACACGCGCCTCTCCCACGCATCAATTTGCAACATGCATTCAGTAATTCATTTCAACACCCAGCTGGCCAGCTAATGCGTTGCTGCTGCTGTGAGTGTGGGAGATATGTATTGTTACAGGTCATTTTGTGGATACGTTGAGAAATAATGATCATGATGATGATAATGTAAGTGATAATGATGATAATAATGATAATGATCATAATAGTAATAATGATATTGAGAATATCAAACTAACACTTATGATGATTATTGTTATCATTATCATTATTATCATTATTATTATTATTATTATTATTATTATTATTATTATTATTATCATTATTATTATTATCATCATTATTATCATTACTATTATTATCATTATCATTATTATTATTATTATTATTTATCATTATTGTTATCATTATTATTATCATTATTATCATTATCATTGTTATTATCATTGCCACAGCAGTATGGCTGGTGTAGGGCACAGTGGAACAGCAAGGTCACAGCAGTATGGCTGGTGTAGGGCACAGAAGAACAGCAAGGTCACAGCAGTATGGCTGGTGTAGGGCACAGTGGAACAGCAAGGTCACAGCAGTATGGCTGGTGTAGGGCACAGAAGAACAGCAAGGTCACAGCAGTGTGGCTGGTGTAGGGCACAGAAGAACAGCAAGGTCACAGCAGTATGGCTGGTGTAGGGCACAGAAGAACAGCAAGGTCACAGCAGTATGGCTGGTGTAGGACACAGAAGAACAGCAAGGTCACAGCAGTATGTCTGGTGTAGGACACAGAAGAACAGCAAGGTCACAGCAGTATGGCTGGTGTAGGGCACAGAAGAACAGCAAGGTCACAGCAGTATGGCTGGTGTAGGACACAGAAGAACAGCAAGGTCACAGCAGTATGGCTGGTGTAGGACACAGAAGAACAGCAAGGTCACAGCAGTATGGCTGGTGTAGGACACAGAAGAACAGCAAGGTCACAGCAGTATGTCTGGTGTAGGACACAGAAGAACAGCAAGGTCACAGCAGTATGGCTGGTGTAGGGCACAGAAGAACAGCAAGGTCACAGCAGTATGGCTGGTGTAGGACACAGAAGAACAGCAAGGTCACAGCAGTATGGCTGGTGTAAGACACAGAAGAACAGCAAGGTCACAGCAGTATGGCTGGTGTAGGACACAGAAGAACAGCAAGGTCATCACAGCAACATGACGGTAAGGTCCCTCACTGTTCTGAGTGTGGTCACCAGACCCAGGCCCAGGCGGTCTCTGGCCTCAACATAAACCACAGTTCGCTGGACTTAAAGCCCAGCTAACGACACCTGGCCATTATCTTCCTAATGACAACCTGACTGGAGGATCGCTGTCATTACTTTCCCTCCAGGACAGCCAACGACCCCCATTATCTGCCGCGGATCGGGCGCCAAGCCCCCCCGACCCGCTCTCTCTCTCTCTCTCTCTCTCTCTCTCTCTCTCTCTCTCTCTCTCTCTCTCTCTCTCTCTCTCTCTCTCTCTCTCTCTCTCTCTCTCGAGATCCGAGGCCAAATGCAGTCATAAATCAGTTCTGCTGGAGTGATTATGTGGTTGGTGGCAAGGAGGACATGGGAGGGGGGTTAAGATGAGAGTGAGAGTGGGAGTGGGAGGAGGAGGAGGAAGAGGTACTGGAGGAGGAGGAGGAGGAGGAGGAAGAAGAGGTACTGGAGGAGGAGGAGGAGGAGGAGGAGTATGATGTCTGCAGACAGGGGAGAATCTGCGTCACTTGGACAGCATAATAACGGGACAAGATCCCCCGAGGATCACTGACATGCGCATCACATACATACGGGAGATACTCCAGCCTCTCACAGATGCTCACAATGGCCCACTGCTAATCTTGAACGTTACCATACCCACCTCCTACACCGGAGTGTGAGGGGCGGGTGTGTGTGGGGGAGCAGTGGATCCACACAGCCTTGTGTTATCACCTTCAGAATGCTGAAGGAGCAGGTGAAGGAGGAGGAGGAGGAGGGACAGATGGAGGATCTTGTCCTCGTAGGCTCTGTTCCTGATGTTACCTCGCTGACTCGACGGAGAAGAACACATAGGAATGAAAACAGGTACAAGTGGTGTGTGCGATTATCATAACGAGTTAAAGTGATGCTTGACTGTCACTGGTGGTGACCAGCTGTCACTCATGCCTCCCGGCTGTCTTAGGTGGTGACCAGCTGTCACTCATGCCTCCCGGCTGTCTTAGGTGGTGACCAGCTGTCACTCATTCCTCCTGGCTGTCACTAGTGGTGACCATCCGTCACTCATGCCCCCTAGCCATCCGTCACTCATGCCTCCTGGTTGTCACTGGTGGTGACCAGCTGTCACTCATGCCTCCCGGCTGTCTCTGGTGGTGACCAGCTGTCACTCATGCCTCCTGGCTGTCACTGGTGGTGACCAGCTGTCACTCATGCCTCCTCGCTGTCACTGGTGGTGACCAGCTGTTACACATGCCTCCTGGCTGTCATAGGTAGTGACCTGCTACCACTCATGCCCCATGGCTGTCACCGGTGGTTTCCAGCTGTCATTAATGGCTCCTGACTGCCACTGGGAGACCACCTGGCTCCTGTCAATTCCAATGTGCCATATATATATATATATATATATATATATATATCAATATGCATGCCAGTTTCCAGCTCCTTTGACGAGTGATGCAAAAAGAGAAATTTACGGAATATTGACCAGAAATAGAACATAAACAATTTGCCGATCTGTCCAGGAAGGCATTTGCCCAAAGGTCAGTGTTTGCCAGTTTGCCACCTGCTCCCACGGATGTCTTTATCGGGTCTCGGGTTGTGGTGAACTAGAGGGCTAAGCTGCAAGGAGACTTCCAGGTTAGTAACAGTGCGAGACTCTAAGCTGTTGCGGTCTAGTCTAATGCTGGAGGGTCGAGTTCCAAGGAGAATTCCAGGCCAGCAACATCATGACACTTCTGGTAGGTATGATCCAGTCCGATGCTGCAGGAGTTCCAGGCCAGCAACATAATGACACTTCTGGTAGGTATGATCCAGTCCGATGTTGCAGGAGTTCCAGGCCAGCAACATAATGACACTTCTGGTAGGTATGATCCAGTCCAATGCTGCAGGAGTTCCAGGCCAGCAACATCATAACACTTCTGGCGGGTATGATCCAGTCCAATGCTGCAGGAGTTCCAGGCCAGCAACATCATGACACTTCTGGTAGGTATGATCCAGTCCAATGCTGCAGGAGTTCCAGGCCAGCAACATCATGACACTTCTGGTGGGTATGATCCAGTCCAATGCTGCAGGAGTTCCAGGCCAGCAACATCATGGCACTTCTGGTGGGTATGATCCAGTCCGATGCTGCAGGAGTTCCAGGCCAGCAACATCATGGCACTTCTGGTGGGTATGATCCAGTCCGATGTTGCAGGAGTTCCAGGCCAGCAACATAATGACACTTCTGGCGGGTATGATCCAGTCCAATGCTGCAGGAGTTCCAGGCCAGCAACATCATGACACTTCTGGCGGGTATGATCCAGTCCAATGCTGCAGGAGTTCCAGGCCAGCAACATCATGACACTTCTGGTGGGTATGATCCAGTCCAATGCTGCAGGAGTTCCAGGCCAGCAACATCATGACACTTCTGGTGGGTATGATCCAGTCCGATGCTGCAGGAGTTCCAGGCCAGCAACATCATGACACTTCTGGCGGGTATGATCCAGTCCAATGCTGCAGGAGTTCCAGGCCAGCAACATCATGGCACTTCTGGTGGGTATGATCCAGTCCGATGCTGCAGGAGTTCCAGGCCAGCAACATCATGACACTTCTGGTGGGTATGATCCAGTCCGATGCTGCAGGAGTTCCAGGCCAGCAACATCATGACACTTCTGGCGGGTATGATCCAGTCCAATGCTGCAGGAGTTCCAGGCCAGCAACATCATGACACTTCTGGCGGGTATGATCCAGTCCAATGCTGCAGGAGTTCCAGGCCAGCAACATCATGACACTTCTGGTGGGTATGATCCAGTCAATGCTGCTGGAAAATTCTGGTGGGTATGATCCAGTCCGATGCTGCAGGAGTTCCAGGCCAGCAACATCATGACACTTCTGGCGGGTATGATCCAGTCCAATGCTGCAGGAGTTCCAGGCCAGCAAGATAATGACACTTCTGGCGGGTATGATCCAGTCCAATGCTGCAGGAGTTCCAGGCCAGCAACATCATGACACTTCTGGCGGGTATGATCCAGTCCAATGCTGCAGGAGTTCCAGGCCAGCAACATCATGGCACTTCTGGTGGGTATGATCCAGTCCGATGCTGCAGGAGTTCCAGCCAGGCCAGCAACATCATGACACTTCTGGTGGGTATGATCCAGTCCGATGTTGCAGGAGTTCCAGCCAGGCCAGCAACATCATGGCACTTCTGGTAGGTATGATCCAGTCCAATGCTGCAGGAGTTCCAGGCCAGCAACATCATGGCACTTCTGGTGGGTATGATCCAGTCCAATGCTGCAGGAGTTCCAGGCCAGCAACACTGGGAGACTCCAGGCCGTTGTGATCCAGTCTAATGTTGCTCGCTATCCACACTGCTCACTTCAGGTCATCATTAACCTAAAAAAAAAAAAAGCTTTTAAAATGATAGACAAAAGCCTTTACATCCTTCAAGAACAGACCACAGAGACTTCAGACCCCCTCAAAAACAGACCACACATATTCCAGACCTTAAGAACAGACAGCATAGACTTCAGACCTCCTCAAGAACAGACCACAGAGACTCCGGACCTCCTCAAGAACAGACCACAGAGACTTCAGACCCTCTCAAAAACAGACCACACAGACTCCAGACCTCCTCAAGAACAGACCACAGAGACTCCAGACCTCCTCAAGAACAGACCACAGAGACTCCAGACCTCTCAAAAACAGACCACATATATTCTAGACCTCCTTAAGAAGAGACCGCATAGACTCCAGACCTCCTCAAGAACAGACCACAGAGACTCCGGACCCCCTCAAGAACAGACGGCACAGACTTCAGACCCGTCAAGATCAGACCACAGGCCACGAGCCTGGTGGTGGGGGTACGAGGTTTCCGCTCATCATACCACTGGCTCAACCCACCACAGGCAGATGAAGCCTTGGTTCTATATAGCAAGTATGTACGATGAAGGGCGTGAGAGCATGGTACTCTCCAGTGGTATGGAGTGGAAGCATGGTACTCTCCAGTGGTATGGTGTGAAAACATGGTGCTCTCCAGTGGTATGAAGTAAGAACATGGTACTCTCCAGTGGTATGGAGTGGAAGCATGGTACCCTCCAGTAGTATGGCATGAGAACATGGTGCTCTCCAGTGGTATGGTGTGAGAATATGGTGCTCTTCAGTGGTATGGTGTAAGAATATGGTGCTCTCCAGTGGTATGGTGTAAGAATATGGTGTTCTCCAGTGGTATGGTGTGAGAACAACGTGCATATGAACGTGCACCTTCACAGATCATACAAACCTCCAACAGCCGCCTTTATTCGAATAGTCATTTCCCTATTAAGGGGCGATCATAGCCTAGCGGTAGCGCTCCCGTCTGTTGCACAGGGGTCCCGGGTTCGATCCTGGCTGTTAGAGGTTTGTATGATATATATATATATATATACATATTTTTTTTGGCTCAGTAGAAGAAGTTATTCCCCTTCAACTGGGGGATAAACAAGACAAAGAAAAGCAGCAGATCGAGGACCTCCCCAGCAGCTGGGGATCGCCGGGATAAAGCAGACCTCCCCAGCAGCTGGGGATCGCCTGAACAAAGCAGACCTCCCCAGCAGCTGGGGATCGCCGGGACAAAGCAGACCTCCCCAGCAGCTGGGGATCGCCTGGACAAAGCAGACCTCCCCAGCAGCTGGGGATCGCCGGGACAAAGCAGACCTCCCCAGCAGCTGGGGATCGCCTGGACAAAGCAGACCTCCCCAGCAGCTGGGGATCGCCTGGGATAACAGCATCAAGACTGGTGAGCCGCTCCGTCAGCCTGGGGATGTAAGCCATTCCTCACGAGGCTACTGACTGTCAGGGGCGCTGGCTCGTCCCACAAGATCCCACCTGCCGTAGGTGGTGACCCACGTTGTCAGGGAGGGTCGCGGTCTTGTGTTGTGAGGTCAGGGAGACCAGGGAAGGTCGTGGTCTTGTGTTGTGAGGTCAGGGAGACCAGGGAGGGTCGTGGTCTTGTGTTGTGAGGTCTGGGGAGACCAGGGAGGGTCGTGGTCTTGTGTTGTGAGGTCAGGGAGACCAGGGAGGGTCGTGGTCTTGTGTTGTGAGGTCTGGGGAGACCAGGGAGGGTCGTGGTCTTGTGTTTTGAGGTCAGGGAGACCAGGGAGGGTCGTGGTCTTGTGTTGTGAGGTCTGGGGAGACCAGGGAGGGTGGTGGTCTTGTGTTGTGAGGTCAGGGGAGACCAGGGAGGGTCGTGGTCTTGTGTTGTGAGGTCAGGGAGACCAGGGAGGGTCGTGGTCTTGTGTTGTGAGGTCTGGGGAGACCAGGGAGGGTCGTGGTCTTGTGTTGTGAGGTCTGGGGAGACCAGGGAGGGTCGTGGTCTTGTGTTGTGAGGTCATGGGAGACCAGGGAGGGTCGTGGTCTTGTGTTGTGAGGTCAGGGAGACCAGGGAGGGTCGTGGTCTTGTGAGGTCTTGGGAGACCAGGGAGGGTCGTGGTCTTGTGTTGTGAGGTCATGGAGACCAGGCAGGGTCGTGGTCTTGTGTTGTGAGGTCAGGGGAGACCAGGGAGGGTTGTGGTCTTGTGTTGTGAGGTCAGGGAGACCAGGGAGGGTCGTGGTCTTGTGTTGTGAGGTCAGGGAGACCAGGGAGGGTCGTGGTCTTGTGTTGTGAGGTCAGGGAGACCAGGGAGGGTCGTGGTCTTGTGTTGTGAGGTCAGGGAGACCAGGGAGGGTCGTGGTCTTGTGAGGTCTGGGGAGACCAGGGAGGGTCGTGGTCTTGTGTTGTGACGTCAGGGAGACCAGGGAGGGTTGTGGTCTTGTGTTGTGAGGTCAGGGGAGACCAGGGAGGGTCGTGGTCTTGTGTTGTGAGGTCAGGGAGACCAGGGAGGGTCGTGGTCTTGTGCTGTGAGGTCTGGGGAGACCAGGGAGGGTCGTGGTCTTGTGTTGTGAGGTCAGGGAGACCAGGGAGGGTCGTGGTCTTGTGTTGTGAGGTCAGGCAGACCAGGGATTGTCGTGGTCTTGTGTTGTGAGGTCAGGGAGACCAGGGAGGGTCGTGGTCTTGTGTTGTGAGGTCAGGGAGACCAGGGAGGGTCGTGGTCTTGTGTTGTGAGGTCAGGCAGACCAGGGATTGTCGTGGTCTTGTGTTGTGAGGTCAGGGAGACCAGGGAGGGTCGTGGTCTTGTGAGGTCTGGGGAGACCAGGGAGGGTTGTGGTCTTGTGTTGTGAGGTCAGGGAGACCTGGGAGGGTCGTGGTCTTGTGTTGTGAGGTCAGGGAGACCAGGGAGAGTCGTGGTCTTGTGTTGTGAGGTCAGGGAGACCAGGGAGGGTCGTGGTCTTGTGCTGTGAGGTCTGGGGAGACCAGGGAGGGTCGTGGTCTTGTGTTGTGAGGTCAGGGAGACCAGGGAGGGTCGTGGTCTTGTGTTGTGAGGTCTGGGGAGACCAGAGAGGGTCGTGGTCTTGTGTTGTGAGGTCAGGGAGACCAGGGAGGGTCGTGGTCTTATGTTGTGGGGTTAGGGAGACCAAGGAGGGTCGTGGTCTTGTGTTGTGAGGTCAGGGAGACCAGGGAGGGTCGTGGTCTTGTGTTGTGAGGTCTGGGGAGACCAGGGAGGGTCGTGGTCTTATGTTGTGAGGTCAGGAAGACCAGGGAGGGTCGTAGTCTTGTGTTGTGAGGTCAGAGAGACCAGGGAGGGTCGTGGTCTTGTGTTGTGAGGTCAGGGAGACCAGGGAGGGTCGTGGTCTTGTGTTGTGAGGTCAGGCAGACCAGGGAGGGTTGTGGTCTTGTGTTGTGAGGTCAGGCAGACCAGGGATTGTCGTGGTCTTGTGTTGTGAGGTCAGGGAGACCAGCACGGATTGTGTGTTCGTCCTGCCTCACAGCAACACTGACTTAACCCACGAACACTAATGTCCTATATGGAGATGGCAACACTATAGCAATGACCTACTTGTAGGCTCGGGTGCTGTGTCCTTACCTCAACCCACTGCTGGCCTGCTAGCAGGCCATGGTGTTGTGTCCTTACCTCACCCCACTGCTGGCCTGCTAGCAGACAGGGGTGTTGTGTCCTTACCTCACCCCTGTGATGGCTTCATGTCGTGGTGTATTTGTCCTTACCTGCTGTGGGTCATGGTGTTGTGTCCTTACCTCACCCCAGTCCTCACCTACCAACAGGCAGGGATGCTGTGTCCTTACCTCACCCCACTGCTGAAATCACTGCATGTCATGGTGTTGTGTTAGGATCTGCGTACTCCTCTTCCACCTTCAGCTAAGGTGGCAGACAAGGCCAGCAGTGTGAGCTTCCAATGGACGTTTGATGAATGACTGAAATGGTCATCACTGCAAACACTCATACATGCACAGAAAACCATTATTTTAGTTTTAAAGAAAACGTCGTCTATATCTTGATTTGGTTTATTGGTTGAGAATTGATCTATTAGGAAAGCTTCATCTAGTGCACTGCTGTAAATAGTCACTGTACCCTGTTGCAGTGACTTTAGCAATACCGCATTTATGTCATATTCACAGTGCCTCCGAAGTAACACGGTCCCCACTGTAGTATAAGACGTAACCCTTGTCATAATAGTGCTATACTAACCCAGTGTCATGATGATGACAGACAGTACCAATACCAGTGCCAGGATGATGACAGACTAAAACTTCCATCGCAGTGCCAGATCAATGAAGTTCCACCGCAGTGCCAGATCAATGAAGTTCCATAGCAGTGCCAGATCAATGAAGTTCCACCGCAGTGCCAGATCAATGAAGTTCCATCGCAGTGCCTGATCAATGAAGTTCCATCGCAGTGCCAGATCAGTGAAGTTCCATCGCAGTGCCAGATCAATCAAGTTCCATCACAACACGTCCCACTCCACTATCAGACGAAGAGAATGACTTTACAGGTATACACAGTTCAACTTGGATCAGCCTTCCCCAAAATGGCAAATTTACACACGCACGTCTTTTGCCGAATTTCAAATACGTCCAATAAAAAAAAGATAAGGACCTTTTTGTTCATCATGAATGAGACGAAGAAGAGTTCTGAGAACCAATATCTCCTCATAAGTGACTCTGCCAAGACAAAACGCTCACGTGAGCTGGTTTGAGAGAGAAAAAAGTGAGGTGTTCGGGAGACGGTGAGGAGGGAGGAGGAGGCGTAATGAGGAGACAGTAAGGGATGGTGAGGGATGGCGAGGAGGCAGATAAGGAGATAAAGAGTAGGGAAAGAGGGATTGTTGAAGAGATAAGGTTGGGAATGGTGACAGCTAAGATGACAGGATGAGAAAGAAAGGGTGAAGAGGACAGTTCAGGGGAGGAAACATGATAAGAAAAGGAGGACATTCTTAGATGATAGCCAAGAAGATAACACAACGACAGAGGACGGCTGAGTAGATACGATAAGGAAGGCTGAGGCGGGAGGGACAGATATGAAGACGCATGATGGTCGACGACGAGATCCTCTGTAACTATAATCTTACTTATGATAGAAATGGGATAGTTAGGCATCCGCATCCACCGCACCCTCTGGCTCAACGGCTGGCAGGAAATGAAACAAAAAAGAGCAGCTGAGAGGAGCAACGTGTAGCATGGCGAGAGTATACTGCTACAGGAATTCTATAGGAAAGAGTGAATGAAGAAAATAGAAGAAAACGTCTTACTCATCTGCAATGGGGGTTCACCGGGGCTCGAATGTAAACAAGAACGTTAGAAAGAAGGAAACATTTTGAAGCAGGAACGTTTTTTTGAAAAAGGACATTAGTGATCTATGCAGCCTTGGTCTGTGGACATGATGAGGATGGAAGACAACCGGGTTGATAGGAGAGGGATGGAGTGGAGTCAGGGAGATAGGAAAGGGATGGAGTGGAGTCAAATATAGGAGAGGGATGGAGTGGAGTCAGGGAGATAGGAGAGGGATGGAGTGGAGTCAGGGAGATAGGAAAGGGATGGAGTGGAGTCAAATATAGGAGAGGGATGGAGTGGAGTCAGGGAGATAGGAGAGGGATGGGGTGGAGTCAAGGAGATAGGAGAGGGATGGAGTGGAGTCAGGGAGATAGGAGAGGGATGGAGTGGAGTCAAGGAGACAGGAGAGGGATGGAGTGGACTCAAGGAGACAGGAGAGAGATGGAGTGAAGTCAAAGCGACAAACTAAGGATGGAGTGGAGTCAAAGAGACAGGAGAGGGATGGAGTGAAGTCAAAGTGACAGGAGAGGGATGGAGTGAAGTCAAGGCGACAAAGTAAGGATGAAGTGGAGTCAAAGAGACAGGAAAGGGATGGAGTGGAGTCAAAGAGACAGGAGAGGGATGAAAAAAAACAGCCATGAAGATAGGGTAGGAACAGAAGTCAGTCGAGGGGAAAGAGAGAGAGAGTGTGTGTGAAAAAAAACTAGATATACCAAGTGAACGATTTACAGAACCTGACGAATAATAAGAGGAATCTTAAATGTCATTTACTTGCCCCAGTTCTCAGTTGCTGACGTGACGCCTTCTTGGATCTTCTTCCATTACGATATCGAGCTTCAATTTGTCACAAGTTGAGTCTCTCGCCGATTTCTTTTAAGAGTCAGGCGCGTGGGTGACGCTCAACTGGGTGTGGCCACGTCACCAGCAGTGGTGGTGGATGGTGCTGCGCTGGAGTGTGGCCACGTCACCAGCTGTGGTGGTGGATGGTGTTGCTCGGTAGTGTGGCCACGTCACCAGCTGTAGTGGTGGATGATGCTGTGGTAGTGTGGCCACGTCACCAGCTGTAGTGGTGGATGGTGCTGCACGGTAGTGTGGCCACGTCACCAGCTGTAGTGGTGGATGATGCTGTGGTAGTGTGGCCACGTCACCAGCTGTAGGTGGTGCCACGCGTGGATGGTGCTGCGTGGTAGTGTGGCCACGTCACCTGCTGTGGTGGTGCCACGCGTGGATGATGCTGTGGTGACGAGCCTACTCAGGGAGGCAGCAGTGTCTTATAAAGCCCCTAAGAACTTAGCCTGCAGTGTCAAATACAGTGAGCCAAGGGAGGATTGCACTGTTCAGTATATGGAGTCCCGGCGAGGGAGGTCGCACTGTCCAATACATGGAGTCCCATGGTACACTGATACCCACTTCCGTCCACTGCCTGAAGTCGGGAAGCAACGCCGAGTTGAACCTATGATCATTGTTGAATAACTTCATCAAGATGCTAATCACCTTCTCATGTCGTCGGAGTTTCACTGGGAACTTACCTCGACGTCCTTCCCGATAATTTCCACCGACTTTGAGCAAGGTGCTCGAGAGGAAGAGCAGTGGACTGCATGAACTCCCTCTCGTTTGCATACACGAGGAAAGAAACGGGTCAAGTTACCATTGCCGAGATCGGAGGCAAGCGACTTCTTGATAACACTTCGCAAGATGCCAGTCCGTCATCGCTTCGTCTCTTTACCATTGATCATCTGTCTGTTATCAGTTGAGGAATATATCTGTTATCAGTTGAAGAATGTATTTCTTTTTATCTTCAGGTAAATAGATCATATTTTCGTCTATGGGGGAGATATATTTACTACAGCAGGACCATTACCTAGTGATTGTGATGTATCAGTTGTATTTTCAATATAGCGTTATTTTCCCCTCCCCCTGGAACATGGTTATGGAGTTTAATATCACGTACTAAATGATTCATGGGTTCATCAGGTAGTAACATTGATATAAATGGCATAAAGTAAATTATTTGGTCAGGGGGGACGACAGCAGCTGGCAAAGGGTTGTGGCTCTGTGTGTGTGTGTGTGTGTGTGTGTGTGTGTGTGTGTGTGTGTGTGTGTGTGTGTGTGTGTATGCTTTCGAAATTGAGTGTATACATGTAGGTATGAAAGGATGGTTTTCAACGAGGATCTTCTGTGCAAACGATCTTAGGGGAAAACTTCCCCCAGAGAGAGAGAGAGAGAGAGAGAGAGAGAGAGAGAGAGAGAGAGAGAGAGAGAGAGAGAGAGAGAGAGAGAGAGAGTCATCTTGCAGACTTCATCACTCTAACTTCTTCCCGTACGCGTCGTTTCGCACAGTTCCCACACTACGCATGCTCTCTGGGGGGCACCTCTGTATAATTATGCCACACGTAATCTTTTTATCATTATCTTCTCTCCATCTTCACCACAGTCTCATGTGGTGTTGCCATAGTCTCCTGTGGTGTTACCACAGTCTCCTGTGGTGTTACCACAGTCTCCTGTGGTGTTACCACAGTCTCCTGTGGTGTTACCACAGTCTCCTGTGGTGTTACCACAGTCTCCTGTGGTGTTTGTGGCGACGCTGTGAAGACTGCAGTGCTGAGTAGAGGGATAGAGAAAGCCTCTGAATAGGAGGTTTTGTTCGCTTATATAAACTGTTCATCCATATAAACTGCTCATCGATATAAACTGCTCATCTATGTAAACTGCTCATCGATATAAACTGCTCATTTATATAAACTGCTCATCTATATAAACAGAAATATGTACTCTCTCATTGTGAAGAGGTATTGCCAGAATGTGTATGTAGTAAGTTGTAAGTCCCCTGTGAAGAGGGAGTAAGATTTCCTCACTCGCCCGTCATGAGGAAAATGAGGTACCGGGTTGGATGAGAATGAATGGGGTCACGTAGGTCCCGGCCCGAGGCGCCCGCGCACCCGCGCGCCCACGCGCCCACACGCCCGCCCACGCGCCCGCCTCACACCACCTGCATTAAGTCCCTCCGACCGAGCCAGGTCACCTTCCTTATTGTGACTACATCTCTACACCTCCTACACACACACACACACACACACACACACACACACACACACACACACACACCCTAACTTATGCCACGTCCTCATTTTATCGACCACCTAACTTATGGGAGGATGAACAGGTGGGTGGACTGTGGACCAGCTGCTGCGACCAGAACTCGAACCTATGTGGCTTTGATCCTGGTCGGCCCGTGTGTGCCTGACGGTCTGTAACGCTAACCTCTACACCACGGAGGCCCCCGTGTGTGTGTGTGTGTGTGTGTGTGTGTGTGTGTGTGTGTATGTATGCTATCGAACAGGATAGATGTTTATATTTCCCTCTCCCTTCTTTTTTTTTCGTCTCTTTGTGAAATGCTGACAACGTATGAGTTTAACCCCCTCAGGGCGCGACGAGAGCGTTCTATGAAAACATTCGTTCTTTTATCCTAACTAATAACATGACAAATGAGCGGCAACGAGACTGGTGGCTGGTCATAAAGGAACGAATAAACATTTACCCCTCGACCCTCCCGAAATGGTTTATATACATATATATTCCACCTCTTCTTTTCGATATATGAACGTACATACACACATATCCAGTGGAGTATCGACATATGCATGAAAATACATTTGGTCTGTATTGTTCAAACTGGTGCAAAGTGATAGTACACTTATGCGCCCTTCAACATCCAATAAATTCTTTAACCAAATAAACCGCCCGCATAATCTGGCAACCCTTTATAGCTTATTCATTTCGCCATGTTGCCGATGCATGAGGTATATACCATGCACAATGCAATTGGAAACATTAAACACGTTATGATATGGTTCATGACAGTGGCGTCTGCTGCATGGTGGACGAAGCGATGGATTTGAGTGGCACACTTGCACAACACAGAGATGATATGTTTGGCAACACTGGTGTACGATACCCCACTGCGTGTCAGGTCGGTATAGAGATAACTTATCCGTGGTTGGTGACGCTGCTGTGTGGTAGTGGAGGTAGGTGGGACATGAGTGTCTGGTAACATTGCCGTGGAAGAGGATGCAGCTGGGAGAGATGGTCATGTTCATGGCTGTATGGCATAACTGACACTCTCATGCATAGGTATGTATGGAGTTTACTGATTGAAAAATATGGAGGTAATCACGAGTGTGTGTACGAGAGTTTGAACCAACTCGTAAAACCTACTTTAGTAGTATTAGTATTAGTAGTAGTATTAGTATTAGTAGTAGTAGTAATAGAAGTTGTAGTAGTAATAGTAGTAGTAGTCGTAATAGTAGTAGTATCAGTATCAGTAGTAATAACAATAGTAGTAGTAGTAGTAGTAGTAGTAGTAGTAGTAGTAGTAGTAGTAGTAATAGAAGTTGTAGTAGTAATAGTAGTAG
>NC_092278.1:32307100-32382100 GCF_036320965.1 Panulirus ornatus
CAAGGCAAGGCAACGGCAGTAGGGAAGTTTAAAGTTTATGAGACAAGAGACAATAGAGGAGATAACAGAGGCAGAGCGAGACCCCTGCAGCATCAGGAGGGAGATGTTTTATACTGGAGCTCATATTTTTTCCTGAATTAATCATTCCTTCCTGGACTTCCTTCCTCCCCTCCCTCTCATTTGGTAGCCTCCAAGCCTCTCCTGTGAGCCCTTCACCTAGCCCAGCAGTGCCTCTCCTGCAACCTCCAGGGACTGAATTGTCCTCCAGCGTCACATCTCTCCACCGCATCACCAGATCTCTCTACCATGCTTATATGACACGACGAGAAAGACATCTGACCTGATACAAGACGGAGTGATTGATCATCACCTGTTGTGTGAGCCAAACTTCGTAAGATAATGAAAGCCAGACGAATATACAGGAATAAGATCAACCAAACACACACACACACACACACACACACACACACACACACACACACACAAGATGATGCATGGAATTAGTGACCCAGTGTGTCGCAAGGAAGATAAGAAAAAAGTCAGAGGAAGATGATCAAGAAGAAAACAAGAATGATAAGAGTGGTCTGGAGGAAGCAATTCTTGGCCCACCAGCTCTACCCAGACGTAACTGAAGCACCCATCTCCCTCCCCATCCACACACACACACACACACACACACACACAGTTCACAGCCCTCCTACCACAGACGTCCGGGGCTCCTCCTCCTCCTCCTCCTTCTCCTCCCCTCGACACCAGATATGGGCCAGCTTCCAGAACTTTTTCAACACCTCCTGTTTTCCTAAGCTCTACCATCGCCGCCAAAAAAGGAAAAGGAAAAAAAAAGAAAGAAACCCTGGTGACGCCCTGATTGTTGTGGTGGCATCTGTAGCAAGGAGTGATGGAGTCCATAAACCTGGATGGCGAGACGTCAGTTCTGCCAGCGTCGTGGTCCACACTGTCGTCTGAGACGTGTCGAAGAGCCTCGTTGATACTACTCTACTTTGCCATCATTAGTACCACTTGGGTAGCCACTCTGTAAGACTAGGTGGCCCCACTGAGGACTTGTGCCTCGTCGGCTTTGAAAAAAAAACCAAAAAAGAGAAAATTTCCCTCTATCCCAGCGACATCCCTCCATGTTGTCAGAAGTAACATAACGTCAGCAGTAATTTCGTCCCGGGAATTCAACATGGATACAAATAGGAAGGTTTCAAAATATTTTGTTCCTAACGTCAATACCTTATCATCGTAAGAAGCAGCCTCCCGCGTGTTTGCTTAGGAGGACCAATTTTACATGACAAATGGCTCGGGAGGCGATCCCGGGAGGCGACAACCACGCTGATGCGGGCTGATATTACCCAAGGTTACGTGACGAAGGGTTGTGTGTTGGGCGAGGAGGAGGAGGAGGAGGAGGAGGCAGCCTGGCTCAGCCCGGCTGAGGGTGGAAAGAGGACAAAAGGCGCGCGCGACACCAGACTCCCAGTAGGACTACGATGACTGAACCCTGACTGAAGCTCCTCCTCTCATACTACGGCTTGACCCGGGTGCGACGAGGCTAAGGGCGTCGTAAACAATGAGGTATGTCATTGTCGTACTCGAGGATCGAAAGGCACAGAGGAAAAAGGAGGTGGATAAACTAACGAGTAGATTTACCTTACAGGTTTTGTTGGCTCTGGTGAGTCAGGATTTTCAGGGTATGGATGGACTAAGACGAGGTGTTGGAGCGCTGGTGATACGCCTTCATAGTGCCATTTATATACAGTAAAGGCATAAGAGACAATGGTGAATGTTTGAATGAAGGATGTGTCATATCAATGTGTTCAACGTAGCTGGTATGCTGTACATGAGAGTCGTGACTGAGAGGTTAGTGGCATGCACAAAGCGTCAGACTGAGGAGGAGCAATATAGATTCAGGGGTGGTGGATGATGTGTAGACCAGGTGTCTGGTTTGATGAATGTCCGTGAGAAATACTTGGAGAAAGAGAAGGGTATCTATGTAGCATTAATGTATTTGGAGAAAACGTGTGGTAAGGTTGATGGAGATGCCTCATGGAAGGTGCTACGAAAATCTGGTGCGACAGGAAAGCTGCTAGATGCAGTGAGGGATTTCTACCAGGAGAGTAAGGAGTGAGTGCGAGTAGGAATGGAAGAGGCTGAGTTGTTTTAGGTGCAGGATGTTACCATGTTTGTTTAATCTGTCATTTTGGATAGGGTGGTGAGGAAGGTAAGTGTGAGGGGTCATGGGGAGACGGGCGGGTCTGCCATCTGCTTGGGGTGAGAGGGCCCAGGTGGGTAGGTCAGGTGTTATTTGCACATAACACGCTTCTAGTGGCAAACTCGAGGGAGAAACTGCTGAAGATGTTGTCTGAGTTTGAGTGTGTGTGTGTGTGTGTGTGTGTGTGTGTGTGTGTGTGTGTGTGTGTGTGTGTGTGTGTGAAAGGAAGAATATGAAAGTAAATGTGAATTAATCTAAGGTTTATGAGGTTTAGCAGGGAGGCGAGCCAGGCTGGTTTTAATGTGGCTTCGTATGGAGAGAACCAGATGGGATTTGACGTGAACCATAGGGTGGGCAAGGAGACTCTTAATCTACAGGTATATCGTACAGCTCTACAGGTATATCGTGAAGTTCTACAGGTATACCGTACAGCTCTACAGGTATATCGTGAAGTTCTACAGGTATATCGTACAGCTCTACAGGTATATCATGAAGTTCTACAGGTATATCGTTAAGCTCTACAGGTATATCGTGCGGTTCTACAGGTATATCGCTCGGTTCCACAGGTATATCGTACTGCTCTACAGGTATGTCGCACAGCTCTACAGGTATATCGTGTGGTTCTACAGGTATATCATACAGCTCTACAGATATATCGTGCGGTTCTACAGGTATATCGTTCGGTTCCACAGGTATATCGTACAGCTCTACAGATGTATCGTGCGGTTCCACAGGTATATCGTACAGCTTTACAGGTGTATCGTGCGGTTCTACAGGTATATCGTGCAGCTCTACAGGTATATCGTGCAGTTCTACAGGTATATCGTACAGCTCTACAGGTATATCGTGCAGTTCTACAGGTATATCGTACAGCTCTACAGGTATATCGTGCAGTTCTACAGGTATATCGTACAGCTCTACAGGTATATCGTGCGGTTCCACAGGTATATCGTACAGCTCTACAGGTATACCTTGCAGTTCTACAGATATATCGTACAGTTTTACAGGTATATCGTACAGCTCTAAAGGTATATCGTGTGGTTCTACAGGTATATCGTACAGCTCTACAGGTATATCGTGCAGTTCTACAGGCGTATCGAGCCTCTAGGCGGACGAACCTGGGCCAAACAGCTACAATCATCATCATCATCTGCACCGCCATTATTAATAGCTCCACCAACGTTAATATTTACACCACCATCATTTACATCACCCCCACCATTCCCCTTACATTATTACCTCAGTGTTATATTGCCGTCCTGGAATGCGTAATATTACGTATGGTGAACCACAGGTCACATTACCCTCTCTCTCTCGGTGTTGGCTGCTCCTTGTTTTGGACCACAGTACAAGGAGGTCCTCCTCTGTAGTGTGCCAGCCCAGCATCTTTCTCATCACTGTGTGATGTAGTTATTACCCTCACTCTCACACCCGTACCCTAGCCTTCACTGCCAAGAGTTATGGATGTGAGGGTTAGCTGTGGAAAACCACGACCTCTCCAAGTGGGGCATGGGGGAAGCTATATGGCTGTTGAGGGTTAGCTGTGGAAAACCACGACCTCTCCAAGTGGGGCATGGGGGAAGCTATATGGCTGTTGAGGGTTAGCTGTGGAAAACCACGACCTCTCCAAGTGGGGCATGGGGGAAGCTATATGGCTGTTGAGGGTTAGCTGTGGAAAACCACGACCTTCCCAAGTGGGGCATGAGGGAAGCTATATGGCTGTTGAGGGTTAGCGGTGGAAAACCACGACCTTCCCAAGTGGGGCATGGGGGAGCCATTTGTAGCATCCCAACCATCAACGAAGTATGTTCGAAAAATCTCTTCTGAACAGACACGTTTGTGTCTACCCCCTCTTCCTCCTCCCTCAACAAACCCAGTGGAGATCGCTGGAGGTCATTAGGTAGCGGAAGACAGGGAGATTTGTTGCCTCTCTGGGCGTAGGATCCCAAAGATTAGTCTATCTTCCTGGGTAAGGATGATATACCTTTATATTATTTAGCTTAAAGACCAAGGACACATTCTTAAGTTCGTGCATGTGATGAAGGTGGTCCATTTTCTCTCAGAGGCCACAGGGATTTATCATTCTTGGAGTGAGGCCCCGCTAGATGTATCACGTACTTTGAGGCAGGGAAGGATATTTCTTGTACATATGATGCATGATAAAGGTTGATAGAAATGCTCTGTGAAGTGGCGTAACGAAAATATAGTGCGGGAGGAAAGCTCCTAGAAGCGGCGAAGTTTTCATCAAGGGACTAAGGCATATGTGCGAGTAGGATAAGAGGAGGGTGAGTGGTTTCAGGTGAAGTTGGGTCTGCACGATGGGTTTGTGATGTTTACCATGGTGGTTCAGTTTGTTCACAGATGGGCTGGTGTGGGAGATACGGACAGTTCTGGGAGTGAGGGGCTGATGACACGTCACTAGTGGTAGATCCAAGTGAGAAACTGCAGAAGTTGGCGGATGAGTTTGGAATGAGTGAATGAAGGGAGAAAGTTGAAGAAGGTAATTGTGACTAAAAGCAAAGTTGTTAGGTTTAGCGATGGAACTATTGGACTCAATGACGTCGCAAGAGATATACACCACAGGTGGTCACCATTATGGTACCTGGTGATCCTACACCACTGGTACCTCCTGGTCATTGTACCAGGAGAGTTACACCACAGGTGGTCACCATTATGGTACCTGGTGATCCTACACCACTGGTACCTCTTGATAACTATACCAGGAGAGTTACGTAAATGTTCACCATGATGATCCGACACCAAAGATGAAGTTCACATTCATAAGACAATGAAGAAAAAGACAGATCAAGAGTAGAAACATATCTCTTCCTTCCTTTACTTTACGACAAATGAAATTACGTGCGTAAGGTAGCTGGTAATAGGATGGAGGACTCGTACACACACACACACACACACACACACACACACACACACACACGTAGTTCCAGGGAGGGAATAAAACGAAAGGATTTCCATGATCGGTTGGAAGTTTTCTTTAATTCCAAACTTTGCGGTGAGGATTCCTTCTCCTTTTCTCTGCCTGAAATGAGATTCTGAGCTCCTTCAATCGACCAGGATGATGGAAACTATCCGGGGAGAAGGAGAAAGGCTCCATAGAAATGGATGGAACTCAAGAATTTTACCCCGGTTTCTGCATCTCTTTCCACAACCACGCAGTCACAGTTATTCCCCCTCTTCTCTTCAGACACAAATAGACTAGATAGATTAGATAGATAAAGAAACTATGATTTCACGTTTCTAGGACAAATTAAATGACCTTTAACTATCTATTCTCGTCTGGGTCTTCAGTATGTCAACCTCCTGCGTGACATGACAGGTTAGAGGAAACAAAGAAGACACACATCTCCTCCTCCAAAGACTAATTACTGACTAATGTCTCAGGCGACTACATGAGTAGCATCCAAACCTTACGCCCCCATTTAAAATTGCCTCAGATCGAATAGAGTGAATTGGAACGATGTGGTATACCGGGGTCGACGTGCTGTCAATGGATTGAACCAGGGCATGTGAAGCGTCTGGGGTAAACCATGGAAAGTTCTGTGGGGCCTGGATGTGGAAAGGGAGCTGTGGTTTCGGTGCATTGTAAATGACAGCTAGAGACTGAGTGTGAACGAATGTGGCCTTTGTTGTCTTTTCCTAGCGCTACCTCGCGCACATGCGGGGGGAGGAGGTTGTCATTTCATGTGTGGCGATGGGAATGAATAAGGGCAGACAGTATGAATTATGTACATGTGTATATATGTATATGTCTGTGTGTGTATATATATGTATACGTTGAGATGCATAGGTATGTATATGTGCGTGTGTGGACGTGTATGTATATACATGTGTATATGGGTGGGTTGGGGCATTCTTTCGTCTGTTTCTTTGCGCTACCTCACTAACGCGGGAGGCAGCGACAAAGTATGATAAGTATAAGTAGCTATATATATATATATATATATATATATATATATATATATATATATATATATATATATATATATATATATATATATATATATATATATATATATATATATATATATATATATATATATATATATATATATATATATATATATATATATATATATATATATATCTTTTTCTTTCCGGTGATGGAGACAGGACCAGAGGCCATCACCCTTTGCCTAAACTTATACATTCTTCTGCACGTTGCAAGGAGTGTATATATAACATGTCTGCAACAATGCACTTTGATATCACGTCTGGTCTGAACAGCGTTATATAGTTTCATACAAGTCCGGCTCATGTCAGGCCCTCATTGTGTTTGCTGTCCATGTCCTGGAGTCAAGTGAGACAGTGAACTTTTCATGATGTGCTCCAAACCAACATATCTCTTCTGTCTTTTCCTTCAACTTGGTCAATTCTATTTTCCCCTCAGGTTTGGCAAAGAGAATCTGGAACTCAATATTTCCTAAGATTTTGTCATAATGATGATGGACTCTCATCATTATTCTCTGAGTTTTATTAATGGTTTCCAGCATCAGGTAACAGACTGAGGAGAGGTGAACTCTGTCATATCCAAAAGCCTCACCATCAATATCCCTCAGAAATGGATCGATCTTGATCCAAAGGACGTGCACGGCTCATGTCCCGCCAATCACTCTCAGATATGACTCAATTTGCCTCCATCAGTCACTCATAGATAGATGGATCCTGCACCATCAACCACCCTCAGACATGGACGGATCCTGTACCATCAACCACCCTCAGACATGGACGGATCCTGTACCATCAACCACCCTCAGACATGGACGGATCCTGTACCATCAACCACCCTCAGACATGGACGGATCCTGTACCATCAACCACGCTCAGACATGGACGGATCCTGCACCATCAACCACCCTCAGACATGGACGGATCCTGTACCATCAACCATCCTCAGACATGGACGGATCCTGTACCATCAACCACCCTCAGACATGGACGGATCCTGCACCATCAACCACCCTCAGACATGGACGGATCCTGTACCATCAACCACCCTCAGACATGGACGGATCCTGTACCATCAACCACCCTCAGACATGGACGGATCCTGCACCATCAACCACCCTCAGACATGGACGGATCCTGCATCATCAACCATCCACCACACTGAATCAATCAGCAGTTAAATGTCCTGGCCAGGGATGGACGCAGTCCTGGCCAGGGATGGACGCTGGAGATTATAATTACAGAACTATAGTCATAGTGCGCAGAGCAGGAACCAAGGGCGAGTGTGAGAGGTAAAATTAATCAGGGCAAAGGCTGCAGAAGGCGGGAGTAACAAGAGAAAGGAATATGAAGGCAACGCTTCCTAAAACTTCACTGATGTCTTCTTGAGAATTTGAAGCTAATAGAGATTACAGTCAGAAAATGGCATTATTAGACAGTGGCTAGTAAACATCACCAGACACAATATTTCTTCTCTTTTAGAATCATTTAGAATCGATATAACCCAGACAGCTGCCTCATCATAATTATGGAAGTAGAGGATATAGTGGTGAGCCACAGTTGAGCAAAACATGAGCTCATTTTTCCCCCACCCCGTTTTACCTTCCTCCCAATATACCCAGCAGCGTAATAACGTTACCCTGATTTCCTGAATTAACTCGTTTTTTTTTCTCTTTTTCTTTCATTCCGTCTTTGTTTCGGAATAAACCTTGTCCTGAGGAGACAATGAAATGTAGTTAAGAGCGAAGAATGAAACTGTTGAACTATCATTAAAGTCGACTGGTCCAGTCTCTCACTGGTGCTTTCTCTGACGTCTGCACACTGGATTGCTTTTGTTTTTTCTAACTTTTTTATTTCCAGCTTAACCTATCTTTTTTTTTTCCTAGTGAGACTCAAGTCAGCTTTGAGTAACATTTCAAGGGAAAAAAAAGGAGCTAGGGTGTTGATGTTCTCTAAATTCTCTCATAAGAAAGATTAACATCACTCTGTGACTGAGTGAATCTTTCCAATGGCAATATTGAGGAAGGAAAAAGTTTGTCAAAATTGACATATAAGAAGTTACTGTCTTACGCTACTAAGGTAATGGACAACTAGAATATTTCTTCCAAGTGTTTAGATTTACCGAAATCTTTATCTAACAAACCATCCCTGCCTCACCCTCGAGTGCGTTGCATCAATAAAAATCCTGGAACAGTTGAATCTCATTACTGAAGTTGGTGATCACCAGGTCAACATCCCAGCTCAAGGGAACTAGTGATATCCTTGTGGGAGACAAAGAGAGTAAGGCAATCGCCGTGTGCTCACGTTCCTCAACCTCAACCTTCTTAGACGTAATGAACCGCTGTAGAACCTCGAGGCCAAGACGTCTCAACAAGGACCTGGAATGAGATCTCACACCGCTCCTGGTGAAGAGATATCCGAAGTGATTCGCTCTCCATTGTGTTGGGGGTGAGTGTTTACGGAGCCAGGTATTGTGGGTGTATGCAAGAGTGGGTGGCTGTGTGATGTTCAATACTTCTAAAAGGTGTGGTAGATGTTTCCATTCTTTCCCCTAAAAGCATTGTTCTAACGTTGTGTTATCAGACACCATCTTATTACGCCCCGTGGGACATATAGAGTAGGTCACAGAGTTCTGGAAGATTAGGGGTCTGGTCATGAGGTTGGTGTGTGGCGCCTCAATGTGCCTTCAGCTGTCATACAGTGAGGGAGCTTTGAACTCTTGGGACACCGTTGTCCCTCTTGGGTTCCTTGTCCTGTCATCCCTCGAACACTCCACTTCTGGCCCGTGTGTACTTCCTCCTCGCTTGACCCACGCTTCAGGAACTCTGCTCCTGAAGATATGCTTTCTAATGCCACGTCCGTTCACCCGACTCACGGGGAAATACAAATGAAAAACAGTTTCATCAGTGGGCTTCGAGTTTTTTTTTTTTTCCCCTCCGGTGGAAAACAAGTGGGACGAGATCTCGCCAGTGGGTTGTCACATGAAAATGAGCTCAGACAAGATCTTCCAAGGTGGCTTCAAGTCTTGCTCCCCTTCCTCCCCCTGCACAGTGTAATTTGATCAAGAATTTCACAAATGGGCCGAGAGTCTTTCTTGATGGGATAACAAGTGGAACAGGACCTCATCAGTGGGCCTTACAGTCTTCCTCTACCGGATAACAAGTGGAACGGGACCTCACCAGTGGGCCTTACAGTCTTCCACTATTGGATAACAGGTGGAGCAGGACCTCACCAGTGGGCCCTACGGTCTTCCACTACTGGATAACAAGTGGAGCAGGACCTCACCAGTGGGCCGAGAGCATCTCTTCCACGAAGCGTCTGGGATCCACTCTGTGGCGTCACTCTCCACCTCATCTGGAAACACAATGAGTCATTCAATCAACATCCAATCGTACCTGATCACACGTCTCCCCCCATATATCATCTCCATATTCATGAACTTCTTACCATCACTTTGGGATCAGTTCCACATCGTTCCCCGTCACCCCTAGTTGCGATGGCTCACCGTGTCCTTGCCTCAGCTGGGTTCTTCCTGTCAAAACTTTCTTTCCGGATATATTGAGCAAAACTTAACGCATATATGCAAATAACCGCATTTCAACTTACAGCTCAATCTCAAAAATGATCCTTCATATCACGCACACACACACACACACACACACACACATATATATATATAAATAAATATACATACATATATATATATATATATATATATATATATATATATATATATATATATATATATATACATATATATATATTCCATGTGTGGCGAGGGGCGATGGGAATGAATAAAGGCAGACAGTGTGAATTGTGTGCATGGGTATATATGTATGTGTCTGTGTGTGTATATATATGTGTACATTGAGATGTATAGGTATGCATATTTGCGTGTGTGGACGTGTATGTATATACATGTGTATGGGGGTGGGTTGGGCCATTTCTTTCGTCTGTTTCCTTGCGCTACCTCGCAAACGCGGGAGACAGCGACAAAGCAAAATAGATAAATTAAAAGAAATAATAAATATATATATATATATATATATATATATATATATATATATATATATATATATATATATATATATATATATATATATATATATATATATATATATATATATATAAAACCACGAGGAAAATGAAATACGATGAGAGCCCAAGTGCACTTTCGTGTAATGATCACATTGTCAGGGGAGATACAAGAAGGAGATAGAAGACGTAGAACAGTCAGTTGATAGACAAGGAAGAGACGTAGCTGAGACGCTATTGGTAAACAAACGTTACCGAATGGTGGTGGTTGTGTTGGTGGGTGTTCGAGTCTGGCATCTTGCCTTTCATAAGATTTTTATCATGTGAATAAGATAGGGAACTGTTTACAAATTTTGTCTACGACTAAGCCATACAGTTTGAATTCTACAGTTTGAATTATACGGTTTGAGTTATACGACTGGAATTATGCAGTTTGAATTACACGGTTCGATTTATATGATCTGAATTATACAGTCTGTTTTATATGGTTTGAATTGCGTGCGAAAGAGCAGAACCAAAATGGGGTTTGGTTATGGACGCGTAGTCCCGATCAACACCAGATGTGATCGTGTGTATTTCATCAAGGCAGCGACAGTTTTGATTGCCAGGTATAATCATCGTCCCGAAATGGTTCGCCACATTTCATGGCCGTGTAGCATTCAAAAAAATTGATGCGCATAGATCGACGTGGAGATTGAGGATTGTATCATATTGAAAAGGGGTTCAAGATGTTATATTGCTGGTGACCGATGATCATGGTTACCGTGCTCTCATGATGTGAAGTATACTGTTGGTGGCATGATGATGTTATCATTTTGTAGTTAGGAGAGTGTATTATAGTGGGAGATTAACTATTAGTATAACTAGAGGTTGGTATACATGTGAGATCACACACAGTGACACACACACATACACACACACACACACACACACAGGGGCAACATCGACAACGCGTCTTCAGAAACCTCCTCCCTATTCTGTCTCCAGGTTTCCAAATGTGCTATGATATGATGATCAACTTCTCACATTCAGTTATCAAGCACTCGTCATGTTAGTCCAGCCTACGACCATATCCCACGTCAATAAATAGAGATGTGGTATACCTGACGCCTCTCACTCAGAAGTGTTCATGGACAGTTTGAATGGTACTTAAGAAAATACCATTACATTCTGATGCGTCAAATGAAGGAAAATATGGTCTTTCACACGACCGCCTTGCATCTCTCTCTCTCTCTCTCTCTCTCTCTCTCTCTCTCTCTCTCTCTCTGCATGTGTGTGTGTGTGTGTGTGTGTGTGTGTGTGTGTGTGTGTGTGTGTGTAGAAAACCAGACCCATCATGAGAGAGTGTATGGTTACCTCCAGTCTTGTCACCCGAACCTTCCTTCAGTTAGATGTAAATCACATTCAATCAACTCATCTTATCTTTTACGGGGAAATTCCAAAGCTCCTGTGTGGTAAACCCCCTCCTTCTTTGGGTAGCGATGATTGGCCTCCCCCCCGTGTTCAAGTGGTAGTCGAAAACGTTTAGTGTAGTGAGGATCCTTCCTCGTACTGTACCTATATATATATATATATATACATTATTACATGACAGCTAGAGACTGAGTGTGAACGAATGTGGCCTTTGTTGTCTTTTCCTAGCGCTACCTCGCACACATGAGGGGGGAGGGGGTTGTTATTCCATGTGTGGCGAAGTGGCGATGGGAATAAATAAAGGCAGACAGTATGAATTATGTACCTGTGTATATATGTATATGTCTGTATGTGAATATATATGTGTACATTGAGATGTATAGGTATGCATATTTGTGGGTGTGGACGTGTATGTATATACATGTGTATGTAGGTGGGTTGGGCCATTCTTTCGTCTGTTTCCTTGCGCTACCTCGCAAACGCGGGAGACAGCGACAAAGCAAAATAAATAGATATAAATAAATATATATATATATATATATATATATATATATATATATATATATATATATATATATATATATATATATATATATATATATATATATATATATATATATATATATATATGTAGGGGGTTGGAGACACTGCCGTCATCTGTTAAGGAAAGCTCTAACTATGGAACCACAATTTAACCAAGTTTTCCAATTCTTATGATTAACATCGGCGTAGTTAAGAATAGCGTATATATATTTAGGTGTAGTGTTGTGAAGTAGTGTTACAACGACCTAAGACTGGTGTATACATCCTGGGTGTAGTGTAGTTCTTTGATGGGCCAGTGTTGTGTAGGGTTATCCGTCGGTAAACTAGGGTTACACCGACCAAGGTTGGTGTATACATCCTGGGTGTAGCGTTGTTCCACGGTAGGCCAGTGTTTTGGCAACCTGGGTGTGTAGAGCGTAGTTCTGCGGCAAGGTAGTGTAGTGGTGTACAGTACACTGGGTGTAGTGCAACAGTGTGTGTGTGATAATAGTGTACACAGTAGGTGTAGTGCAGCAGCAGTGGTGTCTGTGATGATGATGTACACAGTGGGTGTAGTACAGCAGCAGTGGTGTCTGTGATGATGGCGTACACAGTGGGTGTAGTACAGCAGCAGCAGGGGTGTCTGTGATGATGATGTACACAGTGGGTGTAGTACGGCAGCCAGGGTGTCTGTGATGATGGTGTACACAGTGGGTGTAGTACAGTAGTCGAGGTGTCTGTGATGATGGTGTACACAGTGGGTGTAGTACAGCAGCAGCCGGGGTGTCTGTGATGATGGTGTACACAGTGGGTGTAGTACAGCAGCCAGGGTGTCTGTGATGATGATGTACACAGTGGGTGTAGTACAGCAGCCAGGGTGTCTGTGATGATGGTGTACACAGTGGGTGTAGTACAATAGTCGGGGTGTCTGTGATGATGGTGTACACAGTGGGTGTAGTACAGCAGCAGCCGGGGTGTCTGTGATGATGGTGTACACAGTGGGTGTAGTACAGCAGCAGCCGGGGTGTCTGTGATGATGGTGTACACAGTGGGTGTAGTACAGCAGCAGTGGTGTCTGTGATGATGGTGTACACAGTGGGTGTAGTACAGCAGCTGGGGTGTCTGTGATGATGATGTACACAGTGGGTGTAGTACAGCAGCCAGGGTGTCTGTGATGATGGTGTACACAGTGGGTGTAGTACAGTAGTCGGGGTGTCTGTGATGATGGTGTACACAGTGGGTGTAGTACAGCAGCAGCCGGGGTGTCTGTGGTGATAATGTACACAGTGGGTGTAGTACAGTAGTCGGGGTGTCTGTGATGATGGTGTACACAGTGGGTGTAGTACAGCAGCAGCCGGGGTGTCTGTGATGATGGTGTACACAGTGGGTGTAGTACAGCAGCTGGGGTGTCTGTGATGATGATAAATTTCACGAAACTTGAGCTTAAAAGAATGTATGAACTCTGGCCCATAATGTGACTTAATGCTCGTAATACATATTTACTTCTGTAATATTCTGTACTTTACGTTATTTGCCATTAAGGCGTAACTCTCTTACTGCTCATTATCTGTGGCTGAACTAATATATTCCTAGTAATGACTTCATTATGAAAATGATAATGGGGTAATTAAATGAGCTGTAGCGGATGGAAGTAATTAGGGCTGAATTAGATTGAGTCTTAGAAAAAAAATAGATATAAAACTGATTAGTTTAGTGCATGTACGTCTGTCTGACATTCCTCCACCAATATCAGGACACATTCCTCCACCAGTATCAGGCGACATTCCTCCACCAGTATCAGGAGACATTCCTCCACCAGAAGACCTTGGCTGTAACCTGGAGATGGTGCCATTTCTTGTATCATTTGTTGAGGACGCTGCCAACAGCTACCCTTCGGGGAAATCATGGAAGCAGGAATTCTTGAGGTAACTTGTAGAGGCAGGAACTGCCTGCGGCAGGAACCCTTGATGTACACTCTGGAGGCAGGGGATCCCTCCTCTTTTGGAAACAAGATCACTTAAGCGAAGGCAAACTTTGGTGGCAGGAACCCTCAAGGTAAGGTTTGTAAAGGCATGGAAGACCCGAGGCAAGTCTTGCGGACAGAAACCCTTAGAACGGCTCATGAACCTTTCCAGGTAAGTCCTGGAAAAGCTTAGAGTCATGAAAGGAGGCACATAAGAACCTTTCCAGGTAAGTCCTGGAAGCATAGGGTCATGAAAGGAGGCACACAGGAACCTTTTCAGGTAAGCCCTGGAGGCATAAGGTCATGAAAGGAGGCAGGAAGCTTTCCAGGTAAGTCCTGGAAGCATAGGTTCATGAAAAGAGGCACACAGGAACCTTTCCAGGTAAGCCCTGGAAGCATGAGGTCATGAAAGGAGGCAGGAAGCTTTCCAGGTAAGTCCTGGAAGCATAAGGTCATGAAAGGAGGCAGGAATCTCTCTGGAAGCATAAGGTCATGAAAGGAGGCACATACGAACTTTTCCAGGCAAAGTTCTGGAAGCACAACCCCTCTAAAGACAAGACACGAGGAAGGAGGCTCTGGAAACAGAATATATTGGTGTGAAGGACTCACGTTGTGGATATAGCACGGGCGTCATTACTATACTAAGTCACTGGACGCTTGAGACATGAAGGTCATTTGGGTAGAAGTGAAGAAACTGGGAGGTGGATGAACTGCGACACCTTCTCCTCAGGTGAGGGAGGAGTAAAGGTGTGCACTTGGGGTGAAGGTGCACACTGCCCTCCCCAAGATTTCCTCAGATGAGAGGCAAGGAATTACAACGGGACTGGAACACGCTTGCCACCATCTATGATCCCTCCCCGCCGACGCATCGTCTCTGCCCGGAGGTAAGGACTGGGGGGCACTTAAGGGACCCAAGAGACACCACTGCTGGCTGCCTCACTCCCTAAGATTACTTCAGAGCGAGAGACGAGGGATCACTACAGTAGTACGGAGATAACCCTACCTACCCCTTACTATGTTCTCTTCGAGAAGATACTTTGAGAAAAGTACATGAAGTACTGAAGGTTCGAGGAAGAGATGAGAGAAGGATCGTTAAAGAAATATCTGAGATAAAGGAAGCGAATGGATCAAGATGTGATAGAGTCACAGATGATGGAGGCGAACGGAGAAGTGGAGGACGGAGGAGGACCTGTGTACGTGGCTAGACTGACTGTGGTAGACGAGGGAGGGAGGGAGGGAGAAAGCTAGGGAAGGAGGTAGCTAGGGAGGAAGGGAATTAAGGAGGGAGGGATGTAAGAAGGTAGAGAGGGAGGGAACCAACCTCTTCGACCGTAATATTTCTTCTGAAATAAAAGAAGATAAATGATGAACAAAACATTACCCTGATTTCTGAGACAAGTATGTGTAAAGGAACGAATTCAGAATATATTCTGAGGCGAAACATTTATAGATATATACACAGTCGCCAGGCGGACCTCATGACTGCAGCAGCATCCATTCTCAACATTAAGATATATCACGTAAGTAAAGCGGCCCGCATAACAACTATAGGTAAAGAGTAAGTAAAGTCAGAATAAAGAATAAAATCAGATAAAGTTAAGCTTCTACTCTGTATGCAAATCGAGGATTCCCGACCAGAGAACGGGGAGCAAAATTCATGACAACATTTTACATCGAACAACATCCGACGGGCAGGAGGTTGGCTGGTGGCCCGAGTTGGTCCAGGTCCTGCCTCGCTCCCTCCTTCCCTTGCTGCTGGTCCATGGCTAGTGCCCGACGAGACCTGCGGTCCTGGTCCTCTCTCTCTCTCTCTCTCTCTCTCTCTCTCTCTCTCTCTCTCTCTCTCTCTCTCTCTGCCAGACTATATGGTCAGGTTGTGGCCAGGATCTTTCCCTTCCCTCCTTGCTAAGACTATATGGTCACGAAGACATCACACAAGGTCGCAGTCCACTGAGGTCAGCGCATCATAACTGACCTTACAACACACCTTGGCTTACCCTACTCAGGAGGGATATTCTACAGCAATCACTCCATCTTGCTAAAGACGAATCTACAGATTTCCGATCCTTATTCTACTTAAATCGTCTCGAATATCTTTCTTAAACAATAGACACAATCTCTCATTTCCAATACACGTCTCTTGTTAAAACACCTACCAATGTGAATTTTTGGGTTATGATCCTACATGTAGACTTGAGACATACATATCACTTTAAGATGGTTGGTATAGATTGTACGTACAGTTTTAAAGAATGTGTTTGACGTCGTAATAAGAACAAACATATCCTCACACTCTTGCATTGTCTACAGACAGGCTTAAAGGCTCTGAAAGAGAGGATATTTAGTGTATAAAATAGCCTCGAATATGGTGGCAGGGAAAGCCATCATCCACTGCCTGCATAATATTGTGATACATATTGTGACTTGCTGCCACATCGTTATTCTTCTGTTGGCGATCATACATACATATATATATAATATATATATATATATATATATATATATATATATATATATATATATATATATATATATATATATATATATATATATATTTTTCTTTCTTTCTTTCATACTATTCGCCATTTCCCGCGATAGCGAGGTAGCGTTAAGAACAGAGGACTGGGCCTTTGAGGGAATATTCTCACCTGACCCACTTCTCTGTTACTTCTTTTGGAAAAAAAAAAAGAAAAATGAGAGGGGAGGATTTCCAGCCCCCCGCTCCCTTCCCTTTTAGTCGCCTTCTACGACACGCAGGGAATACGTGGGAAGTATTCTTTCTCCCCTATCCCCAGGGATAACATATATATATATGTATATATATATTTTTTTCTTTTTTTTTATACTTTGTCGCTGTCTCCCGCGTCTGCGAGGTAGCGCAAGGAAACAGACGAAAGAAATGGCCCAACCCCCCCACACACATGCACATACATACGTCCACACACGCAAATATACATACCTACACAGCTTTCCATGGCTTACCCCAGACGCTTCACATGCCTTGATTCAATCCACTGACAGCACGTCAACCCCGGTATACCACATCGATATATATATATATATATATATATATATATATATATATATATATATATATGTACGACAAGGGAAACTTACGTAAAAGTATGTGGGGAGACATTATTCTACTCCCCAATAATGTGTTGAAATCAGTAATATATCATTTTCTCATGGAAAGCGTAGAGTGTGTGTGCACCGTCGAAGGTCGAATTTTACAGACGACAGATGTTGCACATTCCCACCAGTAAGCAAGCACAGATGAGCTTAACAAGACTTAGGTTGTCTATGCCTTTTTACCTGTCGTCCACTGTTGACATGGAGGGTTAAAGTGAGGAAAAAGGTGAGGGAAGAACTGGAGACATATTAGTACGTCTCATGAAAATGAGGTAGGACACTAGACACTCATGACCTTAACACCCTCATATGAGGGAGGGTACGAAGCCAGCCCTGACCTTAACTCCCAGTGTGAGGTACGCTGCAAGTCCCTGCGTGTAAGAAATATGTGTATTATCATAACTCTCCGAGTTGGGTCGTAACTTGCATAAGCTTACTAGAACACAAGGGAGACTGTTAGAACGATGCCGTTTGTTTTATAACTCACAATTGTACCTTTCCAGTGGTGTACGAATGGACACAAAAATATCTAAAAGCCAGTCCACTGCTAAATATCGGATAACACTGTAGCCACCCGATCCACTGCTGTGTATTGGATAGCATTACAGCCAGCTGCTGTATGCTGGACAACGCTTTACAGCCAGCTTAATCCACGGCTGTATGTACTGGACGAACATTACAGCCAGCGTCTGTATGCTGGGCAGTCGCTCCGCCCTTGTATACTAGGCAACACTATAGCCAGCCCGCTCCGCTGCTCTATTCTGGACATCACTGTAGCCAACCAAGTCGCTGGAGAGTATATTTCTCAACAAGGTAAACAACCTGAGCCAATATTGTCCCACTGGGACCATTGTCGACTCTCTCTCTCCTCCGCTGATATTACCTTGCCACAATATCTGAGGACTGCGAGGACCAGTGGAAAGACATATTTACACATGGAAACATTTGATACCGTGAGTATTCTCAGATCGAAAAATTTAGCAGGGGAAGAAAAATATGCCTAATACAGATGGGATATACTTTACAGATGTAAATGCTGGGAAGGTAAGGTCCCATTTGATCATGACAGCACAGTCGTAGCTGGCCAATTTATGAGGATAATAAAGACGAATTTAAACTAGGACGTTTAGTGTCTGACTCACAAAGTATGAGACTCACGATAACGGAGAAATATATATAGAGCGACTCACAGCTACTGGGAACGACAACGTAGGATTTAACTTGGTAGATGAGTTCGTTGCCTTCTTTCGGAATGGAAACACCAAGCCCTGTCCCTGTAGACGGAGAACGACCTGTCTCACTAGACGGAGGGCGACAGTGGAAATCAGGAGGCGACTTAGGTCACTGGTTCCAGTTATGGCGAGGTTCCCACCCTCACAATCTGGTTGGAGGGCACCTTCACTCATGATCTGTCTCGTGGGCTCTCACCCTCATAACCCGACTGAAGGGCTCTTAACCTCATAGTCTCTCTTGTAGGCTCCCACCCTCACAACCTGACCGAAGGGGTCTTAACCTCATAGTCTCTCTTGTAGGCTCCCACCCTCACAACCTGACCGAAGGGGTCTTAACCTCATAGTCTCTCTTGTAGGCTCCCACCCTCACAACCTGACCGAAGGGGTCTTAACCTCATAGTCTCTCTTGTAGGCTCCCACCCTCACAACCTGACCGAAGGGCTCTTAACCTCATAGTCTGTCTCGTGGGCTCTCACCCTCACAACCTTCCCTCATAGGCTCCAGCCTCCACAACTTGCCTTGAGGGTCACTGCGTCAGCGTCTCTTGTCTTCGTAGGCTCTCTACCTTCACCCCCTCTGCATAACCAAGTCGTCTATGTATTCACGACTTAACTTCTAGGAATCAGCCTAACTGACTACCTCAGTAGCGCCTGCTCCCTCACCTCTCTGCTGGCACGAAGTAGAAAAAGAACCTTTTTTTTAAGACTGAGACAAAGGACGAGGAAGGTGGAGGAGACGCTCAGGAGACCCTCACTCTCATGCTAGACCGAAGATAAAGCTCTGGTGCTGAGGAGAGGGCCAAGATGGTAGACTTTAGTGGCCATAAAGACTAAGTCTCCTTTTTCATTATATTTTTACCCTCAACTGTGCCTAACTTTTCCATTAACTTCTTCCGGGACCTCGTGGCCGCAACTTCTCAAGTTACCCAAGCTAGATCTTATCAGACGTTCTAAGGAACTTATTTCTAAGTGACATGTGACTCCGTCGAACTTAAGGGTGGGCTGGTTGCTATGTTCCCCTCGTGTGTCCCACAGTTCTACTACCTACCTCAACCTGCTTCTCAAAGACGAAATATTTGAGTTTGAAGTTATCTGAGAAACAGATTTCAGTCTTGAATACCTTGAACAACATGCAGGTATGCATAGGAGGTATACATATATACATTTAGGTAAAGACTGCATGGGCAGTATACATATATACATATAGGTAAAGACTGTACTTGTCTCATCAGAGGCAAATAAGACGCCATATCTAGGTGGGCTGGGACGCCATCAAGTCTACAGGTAAACACGTCAGTGAAGACAAGGTTCTGTCATGTTTGTGGGTATTGTTATCGTTCCTCCCTTGTCCTAAAAGACTTTCTTACTCTTTCATTGTCAGTGTGTTTCCCTCATTCGCATTCTTTCCTTCTTTTTTTTTTCTACTTCTCTTTCGTAGTTCCTCTTCATCATTTATTTACGTCTTAACCAGCGTCTATCTGTTCCCCTTCAGCGAAGGAGAGAGTTGCTAAGGACGCGAGAGAACGCCATATTCTCTTTATCAACGAAGACAATAAACAACTGACTGAGATAACCCACCTTACCTGAAGCTGCGGGGGACAAAAACAGCTTATTTTCCACCCTGTATCTTTCCTCAGTAAATCGTCGGCGGAGCTCTGAGAGACAGAGATAATCCTCAACTATACATTCGCTCGGAGGGACAGAGATCGAGCGAGAGTGAGGGAATTTCCCTGCTCGGAGAATAAAGTCCCTAGGATTCTACTGTGAAGTCCCCTTTTTGCTGCTGGTGAGTTAAGTCTCGGTGAACTGACCTGTGAGGAAGCAGTAGAAAGCATGATCAAGGATGCCTTCCCTCCAGAAGCAGGGAGATGTGGGCTCCTTTCCAGCGACAAGACCTATGACGAGGAGAGTGTACTTCCACATACACACACACACACACACACACACATACTTTTCTTCTACCCACATGCCATTTCTTCGTTTCGGTAAATCTTTTTTTTTTTTGCCATACGAGATGATGACCATTAACAATAATACTCTTATAAAGCAGGACCTTCCATTAACGTTGGCGTGAGGAAGCCAAGCCCTACCCTCTGTCAGATGCCCCGAGGATGTGAATGAGGTCCTCAACACCACGACCCACTGGTGACGGCCACGCCAGTTGGGCTCACTCCTCAACCTCCCTCCTCAACACCAGTGAGGGAGGGAGGGATACCCTGCTATATTGCTCGTCCCGGGTCTTGTCTTGCCTCCCCATCGCCTGATGTTGCTCGTTCGCCACAACCACACTATCACTGGGCTATCATACTTCCCCTGGTGCTAGTATGTATCCAACCAGTAACACCCCCGTCCCCCGAGGTGGCATCTATCCTCATATGACTAGTCGAATATTGCACAGTTAGGTTCTGCAAAATGCTATCTGCTGGTTGTGTGAGCCTGATGGGAAATCACCGGTGGAGACCCCGTTGCTCACTAATGTAAGAAGAAGGTATTCGAGTACGTAGTATTCGAAAAGTCATTTCCCTTTTTAGGGTTGATCATAGCCTAGCGGTAGCGCTCCTGCCTACTACGCAGGGGTCCCGGGTTCGATTCTGGCTGTTGGAGGTTTGTGTTATATGGAAGTCCGTGTTCATATGCACTATATTCGTATATATATATATATATATATATATATATATATATATATATATATATATATATATATATATGCGCTACCTCGCGCGCATGGAGGGGGTTGCCATTTCATATTTGGCGGGGTGGCGACGGAAATGAATAAAGGCAGACAGTATGAATTATGTACATGTGTATATATGTATATGTCTGTGTATGTATATATTTGTATACGTTGAAATGTATAGGTATGTATATGCGCGTGTGTGGACGTGTATGTATATACATGTGTATATGGGTGGGTTGGGCCATTTTTTCGTGTTTCCTTGCGCTACCTCGCTGACGCGGGAGACAGCGACAAAGAATAACAATGAAATATACACATATATCAAAGTTGCGATAGAAATTCGACTTTATATGTAAATCGCAAAACGTTCACAACTAATATTTTTTGACTTACCGATAAGTGTCTGTTAGGTTTTCCGATAATTACCTGTCATATCTTATCATATTCATAATAAGATAAGGGAGCGATAACAAATTCTGAAACATATAATATTTCACGTTATATTAACATAAGCCGAGCGCACCTGGGACGTGCCTCTCTTCCTTATTCATATTTATCCAATTATCTAATGTTTGCAATTTATCTATCTATTAAGCGCAATATGTTCATTATTCCTGAAGGTGCTGTGGTAGGTGTGGTGGGTGATGACTCCTCCTGGAGGTGGTGTGGTAGGTGTGGTGGGTGATGACTCCTCCTGGAGGTGGTGTGGTAGGTGTGGTGGGTGATGACTCCTCCTGGAGGTGGTGTGGTAGGTGTGGTGGGTGATGACTCCTCCTGGAGGTGGTGTGGTAGGTGTGGTGGGTGATGACTCCTCCTGGAGGTGGTGTGGTAGGTGTGGTGGGTGATGACTCCTCCTCCAGGTGGTGTGGTAGGTGTGGTGGGTGATGACTCCTCCTGAAGGTGGTGTGGTAGGTGTGGTGGGTGATGACTCCTCCTCCTGAAGGTGGTGTGGTAGGTGTGGTGGGTGATGACTCCTCCTGAAGGTGGTGTGGTAGGTGTGGTGGGTGATGACTCCTCCTCCTGGAGGTGGTGTGGTAGGTGTGGTGGATCGATTGGTGTTGTACGGCCGGAGTTAAGTGTGATGTTGCGACTTAAATAACTTTGTTAAGGACTGGTATATATGTATACACACACACACACACACAGACACACACACACACACACACACACACACACACACACATATATATATATATATATATATATATATATATATATTATACAAACCTCCAACAGCCAGGATCGAATCCGGGACCCTTGTGCAAGGGGGGGGGGGGGATGTTAACCGCTAGGCTATGGGCCTAGCTAATAGGAAACAACTATTCCAATATTAAGTACTCTAATACCCTTCGTCTCACATTGGTGAGCAACGGGGTCTACACCGGTTATTTCTCAACAGGCGCACATAGCCAGCAGATAGCATTTTACCGAAGCTAGCTGTACAACGCGGAGGTATGTGAATACGAATAAAGTGTATATGAACGCGCACCTTCATGGAACATACAAACCTCCAACAGCCAGGATCGAACCCGGGACCCCTGTGCAAGAGGCAGGATTGCTAACCGCTAAGCTATGGGCCTGGTTAATATATATATATATATATATATATATATATATATATATGTATATATATATATATATATATATATATATATATATATATATATATATATATATATATATATATATATATATATATATATATATATATATATCATAACACTGTTGCTGGACGCCGTAACGTACTCAGCAGACAAAGAGAAAAGAAAAAAGAAATAATCTAGTAGCCATGTTGCCAACACACAAGAACACAGCTGCAGCTTTTCATTTCAGATCAAACGTGTAAACATGAGCCGAGCCAGCCAGCGAATGCAATACACTGTGTAAAGGCTTACGTTATTTCAGGGTACAGGTGGGCGGCTGGCTTAGCCCTGGTGAACACAACATGGTCTTGTTAGTTCCTGTCTCGGAATAGAACATAAGGTGCTTGCTGCCTCGTTTATAGAGAACTCTCTCTCCTAGAGCATAACGAGGAGGGTTAGTCCCGACCTCCCCTTTGTCATGGAGTGGACGATTGGAGACTTTGAATTGTTGCTTCTCATTACACAGTCAAGATCCTCTGTAACATAACACTGTGGGGTCGTGTGCCACCCAGACACGTAGCTTTGGAACTACCTCTGGAAGCGTCGGAGGAGCCGATGGCTAGGGTAGGAGAAGAAGGGAGGGCATCTTCCTCAGCTGCGTGACGAGTTCGTGGGAGAGGAGGAGAACCAACTCCTCTCCCCAACCCAACACAGGAGGTCCGGCTACCATCAGTGAGCCAGTAATTTACTACCCCAGGCACTTTCTTCCCTGGCTGGATGTGCGTTGTTTGTTGGACGGTGAGCTTTCCTGGGGCAGACAAATGGATCGTCCGGGTGATGGAATCCTCCACTTCATTTACCTCGGGAAGCAATTCCAACCGAAGCAGAGAGTAAAACTGGCCAGGAATGAGGAATACCCGTGGGAGGGGAAAATAGCGAGAGAGAGAAAAAAAAACATGAAGATTGTGAAGGGATGAAGCTTAGGAGAAGAGAAGATAATGACTGATGGTCTTTGAAAAATAGAAAGAAAATACTAAGCAAGGAAAATACTAAGCAAAAGGGATTTGATTAAAAAAGCGACAGGGCAGTTGATGAAGTCCCTGTCATGGAAGCAAGTGGGTATCCACCATTCTCCGTACAGAGGCCATCAAGGGCCAATACAGGATCATGTCTCCTGGGTTGGCGAACTAGAGACGCCACACCACACCACACAAGACAAGCCGGGACTCAGTACATTCACGTCGGAAAACTTGGCCTGGAGTGCCCTCCGCAAGCAGTAAAGTAGTTCCGGACTACGGCAGTTGAAAGAGGATCTACAGTTGCATTAGACAGGCAATGACTTGGCGGTCATCCTTGACTTACCGTAACAGAGACGGATTCAGTCCAATGTTTAATGGTTCATCTAACTCTTCCTTGGCGGTACGAGGGTTGGGGGTCCGCTACACAGAAACCCTCTGGTGGTGACGCCCCGCGGAGGGCTTCCCTCCTGCCACATACGTCACATGAAAAATGACGGCAGCCACCCGCACCAGTGCCATCATCTGCTGATGAAAGATGTGATGTCTGTGACGTTTTCTCCCCCTCTGTAAGGAGTGGGATCCTCCACACACCGTGAGAGGAGGTGAGTGGAACAGAGGAAGGAGATGAGGAAGGAAAACTGCAAATTGAATTACGTATACGACAATGTAAGGATCTGAATGCCTTCCCATCTATCGAGTCTTCCAGATTGGAACTTTCAAATTTCATTCCATTATATCACAGATCTCAGGACCGTCGCCTATATACATACTACTCTCGATATTGTTGCTCTTCGTCGTGAGCGACAGCGACTGCTGCTCCCCTCAGCACTGTCGTCCGCATTACGTAGATTGCTCGATGTTCCTTGTCTTCCTTGACGAATATCTCCGACAAGCAAAGTTGCAAGCACACAGATGTTGCCATTGGATTATGACTTTTGCTGGCGTTCGCTGGCAGTAAGAAATCGTGGGTTTACTTCTGAGTTGCATTAGACATGTCGAGCAGAGCACAATCGAAGTATACCAGACAACCTACGAGTTATTTTACCTATGCCACAATCGCCATTGGCACCAGTCGTGTTTCTTTTTCTTCCTCCAGGAAAAATGGCTCTTTAGAAGCCAATCCTTCTACCGCTGAGTTGCGTCTAACTACGAGGACCAGCCCACTGCAGCTGTTGACCCAACCTTTAACAACAGATCAACTTTTGACCCACTTTGTAACCACGGGACAACCCTGCTAACGCTGAACCACCCTGTACCTATGTACCTACAAGCCAGCCTTCCCAGCTGCTGACCCACCCCCGTACTGCATACCAGTCTTTCAACTTTATGCCCACCCTGTAACTTTATGCCCACCCTGTAACTTTATGCCCACCCTGTAACTTTATGCCCACCCTGTAACTTTATGCCCACCCTCTAACTTTATGCCCACCCTCTAACTTTATGCTCACCTTCTAACTTTATGCCCACCCTCTAACTTTATGTCCACCTTCTAACTTTATGCCCACCCTGTAACTTTATGCCCACCTTCTAACTTTATGCCCACCCTCTAACTTTATGCCCACCTTCTAACTTTATGCCCACCCTCTAACTTTATGCCCACCTTCTAACTTTATGCCCACCTTCTAACTTTATGCTCACCCTCTAACTTTATGCCCACCTTCTAACTTTATGCCCACCCTCTAACTTTATGCCCACCTTCTAACTTTATGCCCACCCTCTAACTTTATGACCACCTTCTAACTTTATGCCCACCCTCTAACTTTATGCCCACCCTCTAACTTTATGCTCACCCTCTAACTTTATGCCCACCCTCTAACTTTATGCCCACCTTCTAACTTTATGCCCACCCTCTAACTTTATGCCCACCTTCTAACTTTATGCCCACCTTCTAACTTTATGCTCACCCTCTAACTTTATGCCCACCTTCTAACTTTATGCCCACCCTCTAACTTTATGCCCACCTTCTAACTTTATGCCCACCCTCTAACTTTATGCCCACCCTCTAACTTTATGCCCACCCTCTAACTTTATGCCCACCCCTCCACTGTTCGCCAACCCTTCAGCTAGTGACACATCCTCTGTTGGTCACACTCAACATCTACTCATTCATCTATGAGCCAACGTCCAGCTACTGTAACCCATATTACCGATTTACCATCTAACTCTGGACCAGTCTACCAGCTAGTGGTTCATCCTCTAACTCTCTAAGTAAGCGATCCGTTCTCCTCCTGCGGGCCAGTGACCACCACTAACCACCAGCAAGTTCTCAGTCCACTCACGAGCAGCACAGATATTGGAACACCATAATGCCTCGCGCACAGGGTGAACGAGGCGGTAACGAATAGGATGAAGTGGTGGGGTGCAGGGGAGAACGTGGGAGGAGGTGCTGTGGTGTAGTGGCAGGGAGGTAAGTAGTGGGGTGCAGGGGAGAACGTGGGAGGAGGTGCTGTGGTGTAGTGGCAGGGAGATAAGTAGTGGGGTGCAGGGGAGAGCGTGTGAGGTGGTACTGTGGTGTAGTGGCAGGGAGGTAAGTAGTGGGGTGCAGGGGAGAGCGTGGGAGGTGGTACTGTGGTGTAGTGGCAGGGAGGTAAGTAGTGGGGTGCAGGGGAGAGCGTGGGAGGTGGTACTGTGGTGTAGTGGCAGGGAGATAAGTAGTGGGGTGCAGGGGAGAGCGTGGGAGGTGGTACTGAGGTGGAGTGCCAGGGAGGTAAGGAGTGGCGTGTAGGGTAGAGGGTGGTATACGGGAAGGAGGAGAGATGTGCAATAGGGAGATGGGTGGTGTTAGGGTGTAATTGAGGCAGGGGGATGGGAGCATGTGGCTAAAGATGACATAAAGGCAGGGAGTGGGAGACAAGTAGGGAGGTGTAGGATGCGTGCAGGGGGAGAGATGAGGAGGGAGGTGATGTGGAGGCAATGGGAAAGTGCGAGGTTAGTGGCAAAGGGAGTAGTTATATGTAGAGCAGAGAGACAGGGAGCGGGTGTAGGGGTAGGGAGTGGAGGATATGCGTGAGCAACGAGGAAATGGTGTCGCGTAAAGTACAACTTTATATCTAGTGTACATTACTGAAGAGAGGAAGTCCTGTGGCTGAAGACAACGCGAGGACGATCTCAGAGCGGCGCCGACACACGCCAGCCTTGTGCCCCATCACCACCAAACATACTACCCACACGTGCCAACACTTGCTGAATCCCGTCCTGCCAACACAGGTGGGCTACTCAGAACTTCCTCTCACGACGCCGGGCTTCTTGATATTCAGCTGGAGGCAGGGACTTGAACAGCCTTATAAAAAGGTGTGTGATTTGAAGGGTGAGGTGAGGGGGAATCCTCCACACACACTTGATTCTCGTGTTTCTAAAAGAGTTCGCCGTGACTCTGTGGGCCAGCTATCTCCTGTATGGAGCATAAAGTCCTCTCTGCTTCTCCTCTGTTGGGATCTTCTCCTTTTGGAACACCCCGCTGAAGGGGAATTGATGACTGTAATCACCAGCTGAAGTGGAACGTCTCGTGAGGGGCCGCGGGTCTCAAGAGCACTTCGACGCTACACTAGGTACCCCCAGACAACACCAGTATGTCTGAGACGCTACACTAGGTACCCCCAGACAACACCAGTATGGCTGAGACGCTACACTAGGTACCCCCAGACAACACCAGTATGGCTGAGACGCTACACTAGGTACCCCCAGACAACACCAGTATGGCTGAGACGCTACACTAGGTACCCCCAGACAACACCAGTATGGCTGAGACGCTACAGTCCTGAGGCAAGTGTAGAGAGGCAGAACCTGGCCACTAGTACATTGTGCCAGGTATATGATCCCTTGTCATATGTACACACACACACACACACACACACACACACACACACACACACACATCCTCTCACAGTTATCCGTAAGTTAGAAAGAAAAGGCCAGAAACATCTTGATAAAGTGTTAGCCAGTAAACATTTTCCTCACACATGAAGCTGGCGTGCCTCCTCCTGCTGTCACCCATGTCAATTCGAGTGTTTTGTGAAACTGGCTAATTAGGTCAAACAAGTTAGAGGCTAATGGCCCGAGGGCCAGCCGGGAATTACTGCAAGGGTGACTACGCTCAGCGGTGCGGAAGACCACACTCGCTGGAGCTGCCACCAATAGCCTTCAGGTGGCTCCTACTGACGGTACGTCAGATGGTCACTGCCTGTGTGCTGCGGACCATCACTCACAACCCACTGGGCCACTACCAAGTGACTCAGGGGCCCCCCCTGCTACCTGCTGCGGGTGGAGAATAACTGTAACAAGAACATCTACTAACTCTCATTGAGGAAGTTACTAACTTCCACACGTAATTGACCATAACATCACTAAATGTGGCACGGCTGAGAGGAGAATAGCTTTCCAAAAGAGAGCCAAATAGAAATGACCTCCACTAACAACCCGAGGAGGTGGTTCTAACTACCTCATTAACGATTAACGTCTCAGGAAGAGGAGGATGAAGTACTAACTGGCCCAGGGACGACCAGCTCCCCAAGGGGAGGAGGTAAGACTCTCTCTCTCTCCCTCATTTCCCCTCCAGCAAATGGGAGGGAAGGAAGACCGCGAGAGGGCAGAAACAAGTTAGTCCACTGGACCTACAATACGTATAACTACCATTCCATCTTGAAGAAAACACGCTGTGGTGTGAACACAGTGTCCACAGAATGTATCACTGAACCATGTCAGCCAGGCGCCATATACGGGACTTAAATCCTATCACACTCACCCCCTCAGCTTCCAAGTCCCACCCTCACTTTTTTTACGCTGACGTGCTTATAATACCATTGGCTCTCACCCTCTCGTTATCCAATTTACTCAACCATTGTTCACTTTACTCATCCATTGTTCTTCCCTCCCTGGTCTCTCTCTCTCTCTCTCTCTCAGGCAACAATGAGGGCATTCTCATACGACATTATTATTCTCAGTTGCTGGACCAGGCTTTTGTTAGATTTGCTAGGAGAAATGGTCGCTGGAGGTGAGTCATTTAGTCTGTCATGTGTAGTGTACCCAGGTAAGCTTACACTGTCATGTGTAGTGTACACAGGTAAGCTTAGACTGTCATGTGTAGTGTACACAGGTAAGCTTAGACTGTCATGTGTAGTGTACACAGGTAAGCTTAGACTGTCATGTGTAGTGTCCCCAGGTAAGCTTAGACTGTCATATGAAGCGTACCCAGATGAACTTAGACTGTCATGTGTAGTGTACCCCGATAAGCTTGAACTGTCTCTTATAGTATATATATATATATATATATATATATATATATATATATATATATATATATATATATATATATATATATATATATATATATATATATTCATATTTATTCCAGCAATTAAACTAAAGAGCTTTTACCCCGCATCCCGTGGCAATTACCCGCCTGTAGTATCATACTGGACACAAGATAACCCAGCAGCAATCATGAAGACAACGAAACATTTGGAGGTCGAGCGTCCGTGATGGTACGTAGGATCCCAGAAGTGGACAGCTGTTACTACAGGACCTGCTATAACTCCTGACAATAACCAAATCCCTTGCCAGGGGAACAAGTTCCAGTAAACAGCTGCTCCCCGCTGCCACCCGCTGAATTGGCCAATGTCTTGTGAAGCCATTGGCGGGCGAAGTTGGCGAGGGGGGGGGGGGGAAAGTTGACTGAGGAGGATGGAGAGAGAGAGAGAGAGAGAGAGAGAGAGAGAGAGAGAGAGAGAGAGAGAGAGAGAGAGAGAGAGAGAGAGAGAGAGAGAGGCTACCAACACAGTCAGTGGTGCAGATGGGGTAAGCTAGTCAGGCAAGGGTGGCTGGGGGTCGTGTGAACCAATGATGGATCTCGGCCAAATAATATCAAACTCTCGTCACAATTTTCCCTCGAGATAAAACCCCAATAAAGAGCGAAGCCTTACTTTACGGGTCACTGGTTAAGGGACAAAGGAAACACAGATTGGGTTGGCTTTGTGGTTGCTCAGAAAACATGGTGTCAGACCCACCCCAAGGGACGAGGCGAGGGTATCGGATATAGAGTCTTGGAGGCCACGACACACAGGCTGTTCATGTAGAGTCTGGGTGAGAGTATTAGTACAGGTTCAACAGGGCAAGACCAGCACTGTGTGGGGTAAATGGCGTTGGAACCCATCCTTATCTCGAGGCGAAGGAGAGGAGCATTCTATCCTATCCTTAATAGGATCTACATCAGAACCACATGTCCAACATCTGGGTGATGACAGCATCTCAGGGCCTCTTGGCTGGCGGACCTAGGTTTATCTTACTTTACTGAGACATTCCATTAACAAATACTTCATGGCGAATCATACACATATAGTCACTATCAATTGAACATTAACACCATAGTCGGTATTCTGTTCCTCTCTGATACGCGCTTCTACCCGTCCCTCTGTCCTCCTTTCTCGACAGAGGCGCCTCACGCCTCGTCACGTTATGATCCCCTTGTGCCTCACCTCGAGGTGACGACATGCGTCAGCATCACCTCTCCTCCCTCACAGCCTGTTCGCCTTTGACGTGGCCAACCGGTGAGTCGTCCCGAACTTGAGTTTCTCTGGACTGCTGAGGGAAAGGCAATAACAGCAACGCAGGAAAAAGAATGGAAGTAGAAAGCCACAGTATTGTTGAATTAAATCAAATATGGAGCTTTAAAGGGAAGAGTGAAATGGCGTATTTATTGGCTATTGTCTGTACGAACTTACCACACTCTACTTAGCTATACGACTCTACACTACACTGTGCTATACCTCCAGTAGACTGTGCTATACTACAGCGTCGGGACCTCGCCACATGCTGGCATCACCTCAACAAACCATCCTCAAGTTTCCAAAGATAAAAACTGTCTCCCATTTCCCACCAGCTTCTCCTTCACCCTCCCACCTGGCAACAGATTGGAGCCGGAACTGGCCTCTTGCCGTCCCTTGGCACATGGAGCCACCCACTCTCCTCCCTCCGACACTCCTCCTCCTCCTCCGTCAAATTACCTGGGTAATATCGACCCACTTCCTCGTCATAGCCCGACTGTCGCTTGGCGGCATTGCCTCACTCTCCATCTGTCATACGAAATTGGTCTTCCTATGTAAATATCCGGGGGACTGCTTCCTGCGTCGAGGATATATTGACGTTCCCAAGGGAATAAACTGAAAAAACCTTCAGGTCATATATCACGCTGATCTGACCTCATATTCGGGAGTTGCTTTCCAAAAATATGAAAATTCATAAAGTATTTCAGAACACATGCAGATCGGGGCCAGGTGAAATATGGTTCCGTGTGCTCTACTGCTTCTTAAGTGGCCAGACGAGGGAGGAGGAACTGCTCGCTACCTCAGGGGGGGTCAAGAAAACTGGTCAGTAAAGCTCCTGCTTGTAACGTAAGCAGGACTTTGTTACTCCCAGATCAGCCAAAGAGAACAAACATCTAATACTGTGACGGAACGTAACAGATGCCCTTCCTTTACAGGGAAGTGTCAACCCTCGTCATCTTTGGTCCAGCGATGCCCTTCCTGCATAGCACCATGTCACACTTCTCCATGTTAGTCCTGTGAAGATATGCCTCGACGCCGCTGAGTTTATTTATCCAGTTTGGATCCTGTGATGTCCTTCCTGAGCCCTATACTAATCTTCTCTTTACTGGTCAGTGATGTCCTCTTTCAGTTAATGCATCTAAATCTTATCCTTTTTGTTGATCCTGTGACCACATTTCTAGACATCACTGAGCTACACTTCGCTATATCGGTCCTCTTAGACCTTCCCACAGGGGCTGTGTGACGCCCTTGTCTATACTTCTATACTTCCTTTCTCGGTCTCAAGCCACTTATGTACTTTATCCACAGTGCCACTTCACAGTCCTCCATAATAGCCCCACTGAGGCCTTCCCTCCCTCCAAATTGCCATTCAAGTCCTCGCCATCATCGTCTCTGCTGGAGGCCTTCTCAACATACTTTCCCCGTCAAATTCCCTGTTATCAGTACCTCCTAAGCCTCGTTCTCTGAGCACTTTTCCTCGCCTCTCTGCTGCTAAGTTGCCGAAGTTGTGGCAACGAGACGATCAGCCAGCCTTTCGGGCCTCACCGTTCCTGTTCGCTGCGGGATCTGTGCCCTGAAACTTCGCCAAGCCTGTTGCCCCGTGTGTTAGCTGTTGATAACATCAGTAGTCATCACCCACACACCTCCCCTGTTGATGTCGTCGCTACTGACATCGTCATCATACGTAACAGTATTGACTTCGTCTTGATCCCCATCATTATTGCTCAGGTCGTCACTACAAACATCTGCTGTCGCGTCAGTTGTTACCGGCCACTGTTGCTCTATTTAGCCGCACCATCTGATGTCGCGTCAGTTGTTACCAGCCACTGTTGCTCTATTTTGCCGCACCATCTGATGTCGCGTCAGTTGTACCAGCCACTGTTGCTCTATTTTGCCGCACCATCTACATTCTCCATTCACCCTGATGTACACCAATGTCGCCAGGTCTCCACTGCCATAAGCCATCAGCGAAGCACAGTCATGTATACTTGCTACATAGTATCAACACTGCGAAGCAAATGATAGTATTGAATTCTATTGGAATTCACAGAGAACCTTACAACGTAAAGAGATATTCAGTGTTGGAACCTAAATAAGGATGCAGTCATGTGCACCACATGAAAATATTTTTGTGAATTTGATTACATACAGATATATGAGCGTGCATAAAACAACAGCAAAATAGTATTTCTTTTTTCATAACAACGTACAGACAGAAGTGTAAACGTTAACAGTTTTCACTATCCATTTGTTGCTTTTGTGTGTGAGCTGGGTGGTGTGTGTGTGTGTGTGTGTGTGTGTGTTCGTGTGATTTCTATTTCATGTGTTACGGGGAGAGAGCTTTAGGCTCATGTTGCCCCGTCTTTTAACCATGTATGTATTATGTTTTTTCTATTCCCATGTGTGTATACACACACACACACACACACACACACACACACACACACACTCACACACACACACACACACACACACACACACACACACACACACACACACACACACACACTCACTCACTCACTCACTCACTCACACACACACACACACACACACACACACACACCAGCCTAAGCCAAGTACCCATTTATCGACCAACCCTGAGGGAAGGATGAGCACTTGGGTTGGGTGTAGGCCGATTGCCACGCCCGTCATTCGAACCCCTGAGGGTTTGCTAACAACTACCCCACGGAATACCTATTTGTACATTACGGGGAGGGAGTTTTGCAAGCGAGGGTAAGCCATGGCTGGAGGTGAGAATGGGAGTGCTAGTGAGTGAGAGCAGGAGTGCTAGCGAGTGAGAGCTGTGGCAGGAGGTGAGGGTGAGGGTGGTGGCAGGAGGTGAGAGTGAGGGTGGTGGCAGGCAACAGAAAGATGGGAGATCTTCACCCATCAGTGTTGTCAGAGCCGAGGAGACTCATCCAGTAGACTGTAAACATAAGAGTAACTGGTTACTGCAACAATGTTCGTTACTCACAACACACAGAGCTAATTACCTCTACGAGTACAAAGGCAGGCGGAGTCTGTTGTAGTTGAATCTCACATGGATCCTACACCCCAACTTGCAATTTCTTCATGGTAACTCACTGCATGGTAACTTACTACATAGTAACTCACTACATACTAACTGGATAGTAACTCACAGTTACACCCACCCATAATGGACCAGGAGGAAGAGTCATAACAGGGGGTTATTGCTATGGTCCACATGAGAGAGAGAGAGAGAGAGAGAGAGAGAGAGAGAGAGAGAGAGAGAGAGAGAGAGAGAGAGAGAGAGAGGTTGGACCACGACAACAAAGAGGGTCCCTGAGGATGATATGGAACGTTCAAAACACAATTGACATGGGACACAACGCTTTAAATCAACGATGAAGATATACGATCCACGACGTTAAGAGCCTCTTTGGCTCTTAGGAGGAAGAAAGTATGAAAGAAGGTGATGTAGAAGGAGTTTGACGTGGACGTGGACCACAATGAAGGTTCATTGTCTCTTGGGAAATAATGAGATCGTAGCTGAGCAAAGGTTAGAGGGACAACTGATCACGTCGGCAACATAGACCACGTCAGCTGCTGACGAAGGAGTCAAGTTCGGCTGAAGAATGGCGTATTGTGATCACTGAGGAGGAGGGAGTTAGTGGCCGGAGCGAGACATACGCCAGAGGCAGCAAGCTCCTGGGAATTTAGTTTTATCAATCTGTCTCTCTCTCTCTCTCTCTCTCTCTCTCTCTCTCTCTCTCTCTCTCTCTCTCTCTCTCTCTCTCTCTCTCTGTGTCGTAGAAGGCGACTAAAAGGGGAGGGAGCGGGGCGCTGGAAATCCTCCCCTCTCATTTTTTTTTTTTTTTTCCAAAGAAGGAACAGAGGGGGCCAGGTGAGGATATTCCAAAAAAGGCCCAGTCCTCTGTTCTTAACGCTACCTCGCTAACACGGGAAATGGCGAATAGTTTGAAAGAAAAAAAAGATATATATATATATATATATATATATATATATATATATATATATATATATATATATATATATATATATATATATATATATATATATATCAGATACACAAACTGAATATGGGAATTTCCATGTAACGTAACACAGGATCACGGAATAAAAGCTTGAGAAAAATCTGGTAGAATTCTGAGCTCAGATTCTTGTATGATAATTTGGAGTTTTATTCTTCGTATGCAAACGAGGCTGAGACATCTGAGATATTGGATCATCCAATTTGGTCGTCTGCTTCCCCTGGACGACTTCTGAAAATTGTAGAGAAATTGTTAAGAAGAATGTCGGGCAGATTCAATGGTAAGACTTTGAAGACGATAAGAGATGTCGCTGGAATGCAGAGGTGATCAATAGATGTGATCGTGGCTGTACTCCAGCGTTGCTCTCGTGTCATACATGAATCACGACACTGGGCATCAGTGCCTCCATGATGGACACTCTACCTCCCTGCTCACCATACTGGACACTACAGCCTCCTTCATTTTTACTCTAGATATTTGAGAGGGTTAGTGTCGTTCCTTCTATTGTAGTGGAAGCTGTTTATGTGTGGACAATCACATGTTTACCAAATGGCGTTCTAGCTTCGTCTCTTAGATGTATATCAACTGTTATATTCCTCTCTTGTGTCTCCCCTGATGATGTGATTATTACACGAGATTGCACTTGGGAACTTTTCGTGTTTCATTTTCCCCGTGGACTCATAGGAATATATATATATATATATATATATATATATATATATATATATATATATATATATATATATATATATATATATATATATATATATATATATATATATATACACTAGCCTAAGCCAGGCGCCCATTCTATGAACCAAACCCTCGATGTGGATGAACAGCTGGGTTGACTGTGGACCGACGGCCGCAACCAGGATTCGAACCTATATACCGCTCGACCCTGGGCGTCCCCGTGAATACGTCACTGTCAGTAACGCTAACCACAGCGAGTATGCCACGGTCACCATACCCCAGGTGTAGCTACAGGATGTTCATCACAGAATAGAACCATCTCTCTCTCTCTCTCTCTCTCTCTCTCTCCCCTCAGTATATCTTCCCCCAGGCGTGCCAGTTTGGATATTCATGCTGGGATATACTCCCTCAGCATGCATTATACCCCTGGGGCAGGACAACACGCTGGGTACAGCCGTCATAGCCCCTGAGGAGAACCATGACCGCCGGGGAGGTCCGGACCCCCTCGTCTCGAGACACTGGTGCTGCAGGTTGTTGATGTGGTCGTAAACACAATGTCCTCCTACCACAGTTCATTGTGGCGTCACTTCATTCAAATATGAAATCCTATATTCTGCGTACGTTGCATTCACAAACCCTGTAAACTAAAACCCGTAAAACCACGTTCTTTTATTCTCATTCCATCCGTGGAGTCAACTGTTTTTATTTTTTTTTTTCATTGTTCATTTGCATGATGATCTGCATACGTGATTACCATATCGAACGTCTGCTTGAGCTAGACTGCGTGGAAGAGAAGGTCTCACGACTCGTTTGACATGATCTAGCATTCCCGAGCGAGGTGAGTGGGACACACAGTTCTTGAGGATCTAATGAAACCCGACCACAAGATGTAGCCTTCATACTCCCGTTGTCGCCTCTAAGTTAATAAATGTCACCTCTGACTGGCAGACCTCTGCATGGTGCTAGTTCAAACTCTCGCTGTTATGCATACTTTCATCACTCCTGAGGCTTTCCACGTCTCCTCCTGTTCCCAAACTTTCCTCCCCCCAGCACGGTGGGAAGTTAAGAGTTTCGTGTCTTTGGTGTGTGACGAAGATGAGGGGGAAAAATATTGAAGGAACGTTATGCCCTGGCCAGTGGGTGCGAGACAGTGGCATGGGTCACTCCAGTTACCTACTCAGCAGGAGTGGTCATGTGCAGTCATGGGGCTTTATTTGTTCAGTGTTGTACAGTATAATACATTTTCGTGACTGTATCTCGTATCATATAGCAGGTGAGGAGGTGTGTACCATACTGTTTATATGAACCGTTAGCTTCTGGAGTTAACCATAAGCCTTGACCTCCTGTGTCCAGCATCCATTTGACTTCCTGAAAAGGTTTTTTTCTTTTTTTCATCAGAGCTCCAGTAGTGACCAATAGTAGTGACCATCAGTGTTGATCATCAGTGTTGATCATCAGTGTTGACCATCAGTGTTGACCATCAGTGTTGACCAACAGTGTTGGCCAACGGTGTTGACCATCAGTGTTGACCATCAGTGTTGACCATCAGTGTTAACCATCAGTGTTGACCAACATTGTTGACCAACAGTGTTGACCAACAGTGTTGACCAACAGTGTTGACCATCAGTGTTGGCCAACGGTGTTGACCATCATTGTTGACCATCAGTGTTGACCAGTGATACTGACCATCGGTGATGGCCTCCAGTCATGACCATAGCTGCTACTCATCATCAAGACAGGTAATCCTTACCTTCTCTTATCGTGTGACACTGGGGCTCCCTCACTCACTCTCTACCATCATTCCCACCACATCATCCTCCACATACATCACTCTCTACCATCATTCCCACCACATCATCCTCCACATACATCACTCTCTACCATCATTCCCACCACATCATCCTCCACATACATCACTCTCTACCATCATTCCCACCACATCATCCTCCACATACATCACATCTACCATCATTCCCACCACATCATCCTCCACATACATCACTCTCTACCATCATTCCCACCACATCATCCTCCACATACATCACATCTACCATCATTCCCACCACACCATCCTCCACATACATCACTCTCTACCATCATTCCCACCACATCATCCTCCACATACATCACTCTCTACCATCACTCCCACCACACCATCCTCCACATACATCACTCTCTACCATCATTCCCACCACACCATCCTCCACATACATCACTCTCTACCATCATTCCCACCACACCATCCTCCACATACATCACTCTCTACCATCACTCCCACCACACCATCCTCCACATACATCACATCTACCATCATTCCCACCACACCATCCTCCACATACATCACATCTACCACCATTCCCACCACACCATCCTCCACATACATCACATCTACCATCACTCCCACCACACCATCCTCCACATACATCACATCTACCATCACTCCCACCACACCATCCTCCACATACATCACATCTACCATCATTCCCACCACACCATCCTCCACATACATCACTCTCTACCATCACTCCCACCACACCATCCTCCACATACATCACATCTACCATCATTCCCACCACACCATCCTCCACATACATCACCTCTACCCTCTCGCTCTCCCTGTTATTCTTCCCCTCAATTTTCTGACATTTATCTTCCCTTTCCTCCTCCAGAGTCGTCCCAGCTGTCGCCAGCCACTGATTCCCCTCCCGTTTACCCCACACCCACCCCATCATCATCTCCCTCTTTCGTGTTGTACAAATCCCCCACCATTCGTCCTCCTCCTCCTCATCTTCTGCCCTGATATATCACTGTTGAAGGGATCTCCAACACCGCCTCTCTTTCGTCCCCCAACACTCGTCCTCCTCATCTTCTGCCGTGATATATCACTGTTGAAGGATCTCCAACACCGCTCCTCTTTCATCCCCCAACACTCGTCCTCTTCCTCCTCATCTTCTTCCGTCATATATCACTGGTGAGGGATCTCCAACACCACCCCTCTTTCATTATCTGTAAGTAACAGTCAGTCTGGAATTAATCTCAAACCTTCCTGTCTTAATATATATCTCACTTTGCTCACCCTACGTCCGCTTACGAATCATCACAGAACTGCCGCAAAAGATGGATAGGTAGATGCCTTTAAAGTCCCCCCTCTTCCCCACCACCCTTTTCGACACTGAGATGTTGAAATACGAGGAAAATGTTAACACTACATTTTACCAGACAACTCAGTCTTGGGCCAATCAGACCTCCTGTTGTCTGTCTTTTTCATGTAGACTCATGAAGTATGAACGAAAGGTATTCAAACGCCATGATCTCCTACCCAAGATGTCAATCGTGTCTAAATAATGAGGGGAAAATTCGTTGATGCTAGTATCAAGCAGCCTTGTTGTCTCCTGTGTTGAGGTGTGAAGTGTTCTCTGTCTTCCGAATAAAGTTAGAAGGAGAGACACATGTGACTGTAGGGCCACACTGGGCAACACATCTGACCTTGCGTCTTGTATATATCAGTAGGTGTGGCTCAGCGTCCACGCCCTACCCGACGTGGAAAGGTGCGTATCACAGTAGGTATGATAGCGTTCACGCCCCAGCAGGTGTGGCAGCGTTCATGCCCCAGCAGGTGTGGCAGCATCCATGCCCCAGCAGGTGTGGCAGCATCCATGCCCCAGCAGGTGAGGCAGCATCCATGCCCCAGCATGTGTGGCAGCGTTCATGCCCCAGCAGGTGTGGCAGCATCCATGCCCCAGCAGGTGTGGCAGCGTTCATGCCCCAGCAGGTGTGGCAGCATCCATGCCCCAGCATGTGTGGCAGCATCCATGCCCCAGCAGGTGTGGCAGCGTTCATGCCCCAGCATGTGTGGCAGCGTTCATGCCCCAGCATGTGTGGCAGCATCCATGCCCCAGCAGGTGTGGCAGCATCCATGCCCCAGCATGTGTGGCAGCATCCATGCCCCAGCAGGTGTGGCAGCGTTCATGCCCCAGCATGTGTGGCAGCGTTCATGCCCCAGCAGGTGTGGCAGCATCCATGCCCCAGCAGGTGTGGCAGCATCCATGCCCCAGCAGGTGAGGCAGCATCCATGCCCCAGCATGTGTGGCAGCGTTCATGCCCCAGCATGTGTGGCAGCATCCATGCCCCAGCAGGTGTGGCAGCATCCATGCCCCAGCAGGTGTGGCAGCGTTCATGCCCCAGCAGGTGTGGCAGCGTTCATGACTCAGCAGGTGTGGCAGCATCCATGACCCAGCAGGTGTGGCAGCATCCATGCCCCAGCAGGTGTGGCAGCATCCATGCCCCAGCAGGTGTGGCAGCATCCATGCCCCAGCAGGTGTGGCAGCATCCATGCCCCAGCAGGTGTGGCAGCATCCATGCCCCAGCAGGTGTGGCAGCATCCATGCCCCAGCAGGTGTGGCAGCATCCATGCCCCAGCAGGTGTGGCAGGACAGGCAGACTTACGTCGGTAATGGGAGTAGGATCAGCGGTAGAGTAAGGACAGATATGATACAGGCTGAAGGGATGGGAAGGGATGGGAAGGAATGGGAAGTGATGGGAAGGGATGAGAAGGGATAAGAAGGGATGGGAAGGAATGGGATGTTATAGGAATGGATGGGAAGGATTGGGAAGGTGAGAATGCCACAATGCACTTGGAAGGCCCTCCTCCCTCGCTTTGAGGACAGATGAAATCTACTACCAAGGCTGGTCAGGCGACAGAGGGTAAGATAAAGACGAGGCTGAAGGAGAAACATGAGATTTTACCAAAAGTATTTGTGTTGGATATCCAGCTGTTAGAGCTGCAATGGACGTGAGGTGAAGACCCGCCAAGAATAGTGACGCTCTTGTATTCAGCAACTTCTTCATGATCCACGTCAACCTAAAACTTGAATATGGTTCTCAAGCTTGGTCATCGCATCTAAAGATGCACAAAGAACTGATAGAGACAGTGCAGAGTAGGGCAACAAAGAGGGCATTAGAATCAAGAGAGTTGAGTAATTGAGAAATGCCAGAGGCCTTAAACTTGCCCACCATGGGAGGGAAACAAGTGTGAGGCGACCCGATCGCAACCTTCAAGTTCTTCAGGAAGCTTGCTGACGTACACAGTGAACAGTTCTTCGAAAGATGTAGCGATAGAACAACGCCAGGCCGAAACATGGCATTCAGCAAGAGACATGTCAAGAAAGAAAGAGGTGTGTTGGGGTTTCTTTATAGTATAGGAGGAGTGGATGAATGGGTCAAACAGAGCCAGCAAAAACACCCGTTGAAAACAACAACCATGCCATTCTGTGGTTCGTTGTTCCCCGCCTACTTCACTCTCCACTCATCCACTTCTCTCTCTTCTCTCTCTCTCTCTCTCTCTCTCTCTCTCTCTCTCTCTCTCTCTCTCTCTCTCTCTCTCTCGCCTCCTACCCTCCTCTCACTCTCCACTCCCTCTCTTCAGACCATTTCTCCTCCTTCCTCGCCACCACCCAAATCATCATGCTTGCGGAACTGATATAAGACTTTGCCCTTGGCTTCGGATCTTGAAAGAGAGAGAGAGAGAGAGAGAGAGAGAGAGAGAGAGAGAGAGAGAGAGAGAGAGAGAGAGAGAGAGAGAGAGAGAGAGAGAGAGAGAGAGAGAGAGAGAGAGAGAGAGAGAGAGAGAGAGAGAGAGAGAGAGCGGGTCGTGGGTGGGGCTTGGCGCCCGAGCCGCGGCAGATAATGGGGGTCGTTGGCTGTCCTGGAGGGAAAGTAATGACAGCGATCCTCCAGTCAGGTTGTCATTAGGAAGATAATGGCCAGGTGTCGTTAGCTGGGCTTTAAGTCCAGCGAACTGTGGTTTATGTTGAGGCCAGAGACCGCCTGGGCCTGGGTCTGGTGACCACACTCAGAACAGTGAGGGACCTTACCGTCATGTTGCTGTGATGACCTTGCTGTTCTTCTGTGTCCTACACCAGCCATACTGCTGTGACCTTGCTGTTCTTCTGTGTCCTACACCAGCCATACTGCTGTGACCTTGCTGTTCTTCTGTGCCCTACACCAGCCATACTGCTGTGACCTTGCTGTTCTTCTGTGTCCTACACCAGCCATACTGCTGTGACTTTGCTGTTCTTCTGTGTCGTGCAACATACATATCACCAGTCATATCGTTGCACAGCTGCTGCTCCTGTATCATACCCTGGTCATATCAGTGAACACAGCGCTGTTCTCCGTGTCATACACAGATCACAGCAACAGTCATATACTGCTGCATACATGCTGTTCTTCTGTGTCATGCACCAATCACCAATCAGGCTTCTGTTGCATTTGCTATTTTTCTGTGCCACACAGGAAACACCGATCATGCTTCTGTGTACGTGTTGTTCGTCTGTTATAAACATCATCAATATCCACACAGGAGCAACCGAGAATAATGGCATCAGTATCCACACAGACAACAGTCGCCACAACCCAGTGATATCCACACGGGCTACAATGAACTTTATATATACCCATTCAGGGTTATGCACCCCTCCCCCAGCATTATCCACACGGTAAGAGGGGAAAACATCTTATTATCCAACCCAGAGATATCCACACGGGCACCCTCCAGCATTATCCACACAGTAGGAGGGGGGGGAAACCTCTTGTTATCCATACCAACAGAGATACCTGAAAGATGAACGTAAGCAGCAACAGCACATTAGGCGGTCTGCTGACTGTTGAATTATGGAAGGCATGTTGCAAAATCGCTGTTCGGCAAGGGAGGTAATGGTGGTTTGCATCCTGGGAGATCTTGCAACTCTCACAGTTCAGTGTCTACTGCCGCGTTGCGTAAGGGTTGACATTGTAGCAGACGACACGACGAATTTTTTAAAGACTTTATGACACCCGCAGGTTATCCATAGAGCATCACTCTGATCATCATTCCAGGTCTGGTGATGCTGAGTTTGTAGTGTCGTATGTGGGTTGAATTCTCCTTCCCCCATCGCTCAACCCTCTTCAGGAGAAGTGAAGAACATCTTTCGTCAAGATGATGGCCATCTTCGTAGAGGAAGAGTGTCAGCTCCATCTTTAGCATTACGCGAACTCCTTTAAGCCCGGGTGAGATCCTGAAGAAGGAGTGAACTCTATGGCTAGGAAAATTCCCCAAGAGACTCTCCTAGTGGGCTAGACACATGAACAGCGCCCTCACAGGCCAAACACCGTCAGTGATCCTCTCTAGAGGGGAGTGTCTGGCTCGTAGACTCATCCATATATACAAATGAAGTTCTCGCAGCCAAACCTGGACTTCACGAAGTAATTAAGACTGTGTGTGTGTGTGTGAGTGTGTGTGTGTGTGTGTGTGTGTGTGTGTGTGTGTGTGTGTGTGTGTGTGTGCGCGCATTTTCAGTGGTTCTGAAAAGCAGTCCACTTCGTCATAATGAAGAAATCAATCCAGGGAAATCCACAGAGAGACATCATTACCAAGGAGATACATCCACTTATTGTTGCTTATCAGGTCCCACAGTTTGTAAACATGTGGGTAGGATCACGATCACGATCGCTCATTTCAAATCTTGTATATATACACTGGCTTATTATTACTGTGGTGTCACTTTTCGCCGGTGGATCACATCCCTCACAGGAGGTGGTCAAATTGCTGTGTGGTGAGAAGTAGATCAAGAGTATTGTTACTTCTTGTTGGTGTGTTGGATGTGTGTGTGTGAGAGGAGGGGGTCATACACACTTCGACGAGACGTCTCCAGCAGAGATCGGGCATCAGGCGCCCGAGACGATCACACGTGTGTGACGTCTTCAACAGCTCTGCCTCCCACCCCCCATCTCAGGGAGATAATGGCTCGCTCAGTCAACATCCAATTACATCCCCTCAGGATCTGCGAGCCTCTCCTCCTCCTCCTCCTCCTCCTCCTCCTCCTCCTATATCATCTCCATATTCATGAAGTTGCTGTGAGCACGTCTGGATCAGGTCATCCTCCTCTTCCACCCTCCTCCTCCCCCTCAATACATGGAATGACAAATTTGTGGTTATCTTTCCCCTCAGCCCGGCTCGGGTTCGCTCGCCGCTGAGGTTCCGTTTCGTTTTAACTCAATTAAGCACGTCGGTAGATGAACGGTTCCTCAAACGTTTCGTAAGGATGGAGATACGTGAAGATACGTCTATGCTGCTCTGTCATCATTGTACAAACGTTACGATATATAGAATATGGAGGTTTATTTTAGTGTAGTTTTCTGTGAATGGCATCTGGAAATCCTCGACAGACTTGCTTCTAACGGTACGTAAGAATGTGGCTGTTGTAGTCTGTAATGTGGTAATGTGTTACTTGGTTGTGATGATGTTACGTGCCTTCCCTCACCCCTCTGTTCTCCAGTCACTCATCGGTAACTTCTCTTGTGAAGTGCGTGTGTGTATGTGTGTTTGTGTTAAGGTAAAACCAGGTGAGATGTTTTGATCTCTACGAATTTTACCGTTCTGGCATTCGCAGATGCTTTCTTGAGGAGGACTGAGTTAGACTAGAGAGACACCAGATTACGTTAGCTAAAGGACATGCCCACTTCACTGGACGTCCTAGTGCGCCCCTGACTCACCACCTCCTCTCCCTCCGCACCTCCACCACCTCACGAGGGGCCAGAACACCCCCATCTCATCTCTCGGCCCCGTCTGTCCATCTCCACAACCTGTTTACCATATGATCAGTTTGGAGTGTTATAACATAAACACTACGTAGTATGAACATAATACTAGCGATAATCATTATATATTACCTTCTCCCATGTAGATCTCCGTCGAGATTTGAGGAGAGGCATTTGGTACTAAGATGGACAGCCTTGGGACGCTACAGAATATAAAAGAAAAAGGTGAATATCAGTCTTCATCTAAGAATCTTCGGCTCCCAAATACACTCATGATATTCCCAAAAGAACCTTGATAACAAAGGCCTGTTTTATCTCTGAGTCCACCGAGGACTCTACGAGCAGTCTGGACTTGTGTGCAGGAGTTGGACGTCACAATAAAAGTGACATTTTCCAGCCTAGTGTTTGTACCATTAGTCTCGTCTGCATTATCTGACACAGAGCCACTTACCTGACGCCATGGGGTGTGTGTGTGTGTGTGTGTGTGTATGTGTGTGTGTGTGTGTGTGTGTGTGTGTGTGTGTGTGTGTGTGTGTGTGTGTGTGTGTGTGTGTGTGTGTGTGTGTGTGTGTGTGGTGTGTTGTCAGAGGCAGCGAGGAATAACTGAAGCTTTATCTTAAATTTCATTTTTTTAAAAGAGATGATCCGTTTTATGGTAAAAGGCAAAAATGATACACCCAGAGTAAAGCAATCCCAGTGCCATTTTCGTCCCTACTTCTATACCTAATAGGTTGGGACACGCCCCCCTCCCTCTCTCGTTCTTCACAGTTAGAACTACGACGGTGTTCTAAGATCAGGTGATAATAATCTGCCATTTCGTATGATGATGAGCCAACCTGGACCGCTCGGCTAGTCCATAAGAGTTGGGTTAACGAGGCAATAATCAGGTTGGACGACATTTTTTTTCACTTCCCAAAACACACCTGCAGCTCTCATAATCACCGTGCAGTGATGGTACTGGCCTCACGTGTGCTGGCCATAACAATAGCTTTATTGAGCAGTGATGACCCCTGGCCTCACGTATGCTGGCCATAACAATAGCTTTATTGTGCAGTGATGACCCCTGGCCTCACGTATGCTGGCCATAACAATAGCTTTATTGTGCAGTAATGACCCCTGGCCTCACGTGTGCTGTCCATAACAATAGGTTTACCCTGCAGTGATGACCCCTGGCCTCACGTGTGCTGGCCATAACAATAGCTTTATTGAGCAGTAATGACCCCTGGCCTCACGTATGCTGTCCATAACAATAGGTTTACCCTGCAGTGATGACCCCTGGCCTCACGTGTGCTGACCATAACAATAGCTTTATTGAGCAGTGATGACCCCTGGCCTCACGTGTGCTGACCATAACAATAGCTTTATTGAGCAGTGATGACCCCTGGCCTCACGTATGCTGGCCATAACAATAGCTTTATTGAGCAGTAATGACCCCTGGCCTCACGTATGCTGGCCATAACAATAGCTTTATTGAGCAGTGATGGTACTGGCCTCACGTATGCTGGCCATAACAATAGCTTTATTGAGCAGTGATGGTACTGGCCTCACGTATGCTGGCTATAACAATAGCTTTACTGTGCCGTGATGGTTGTGGCTTTGTGTGTGTGTGTTGGCAAACAATGGCTTTATTGTGTGTAGTGAGACTAGAGTGTGTGTGTGTGTTGGTAAACAATGGCTTTATCGTGTGTGGTTAGACTAGAGTGTGTGTGTGTGAGTGTGTGTGTGTGTTAGCAAACAATGGCTTTATTGTTCACGTCTGTTGAGAAGTACACACAAACTGACATACGACAATGGGGACTGTGAGAGCCCTCTGGCCACTTAGGTCTCCTCACATTAAGACAAATGATGTATTTTGAGCCTCACCTCAACTTGAAGAACTCTGGTTAACACTATAGCCAGTTAACAGAGAACGGAAATCTACAGAGCTAAGGGGTACTACATGTTGGGGGTTTACTTGAGTGTGAGGGGCAAGAGGGACCCTGTAAGTACCTCATGTTGGGGTTTACTTGAGTGTGAGGGGCAAGAGGGCCCTTGTAAGTACCACACGTTGGAGTTTACTTGAGTACGAGGGGCAAGAGGGACCCTGTAAGTACCACATGTTGGGGTTTACTTGAGTGTGAGGGGCAAGAGGGACCCTGTAAGTACCTCATGTTGGGATTTACTTGAGTGTGAGGGGCAAGAGGGCCCTTGTAAGTACCACATGTTGGGGTTTTCTTGAGTACGAGGGGCAAGAGGGACCCTGTAAGTACCACACGATAGAGTTTAAATGAGTGTGAGGGGCAAGAGGGACCCTGTAAGTATTGTATGTTGGAGTTTACATGAGTGTGAGGGACGAGAAGAGAGTGTACTTGAATGGTGTTGTCTGGCGTTACTTACAGCCGGTTTCAGCGGTGGTCAGGTGCCTTCGTGACACCAGCAATAGTACAGGAACCTGGTTGGCCATGGTAACTGGAACGCTGCACCTGGAAGTAACAGTGTTCCAGTAGATGATATAGTTCAGCTCCAGGCTGGAACAGTGTCAAAACCGCCCACCGTCAGGAGACAGGACCAAGCTGGGTAGTGGCGGGAGACGAACCCGGCTGGACGTCTCCTCTGTGAGAGCAAACACGGGCGCTGGCACGATGCAACGCAGGTATACACCCACCCACTAGCAGATTCAAACTGAGACGTGAAGATGGAAGATGACAGGGTTGAGCCTAGCTGGTTGGTCCTCTGGGAAACACATGAGGGACAAGGAAGGGGCAAAAATGACCCCGAGATGGACGAAGCAAGACAGAGAGTCTGGGGCACGGTAGGGCAGTGGGTGATGTGACGCCCCTCAGGGTGAGGAGGAAGCAAGACAGAGAGCCTGGGGCACGGTAGGGCAGTGGGTGATGTGACGCCCCTCAGGGTGAGGAGGAAGCAAGACAGAGAGCCTGGGGCACGGTAGGGCAGTGGGTGATGTGACGCCCCTCAGGGTGAGGAGGGAGCAAGACAGAGAGCCAGGGGCACGGTAGGGCAGTGGGTGATGTGACGCCCCTCAGGGTGAGGAGAGAGGCGGCTGATCACATCATGTCTCCTGGCGGGTCGACGGTGAGGGGGAGGCTTCTGTGGCTCTGACTGTGGGCGGGGAGGACGCCAGCCGTGTGTGGAGGGAGGGAGAGAGAGAGAGAGAGAGAGAGAGAGAGAGAGAGAGAGAGAGAGAGAGAGAGAGAGAGAGAGAGAGAGAGAGAGAGAGAGAGAGAGAGAGAGAGAGAGAGAGAGAGAGAGCAAAAGTATTCTCATATCATTCGATCAATCATGTCGAGTTTGAAGGAAAAAATCAGAATCCTACCATTACTTTCTATTCTTTTTTTCTGTAAAGGCGGAGCGCAAATTGGAAAAGTTTTGAAGACTCTTTTTTTTTTTCGTGCATCCTATGGGCGAGTCTTATGAGTTAAGAATAGGTCACTGGACGGGTCATAGGGTTGAGTCTTATGAGATGAGTATGTCAGGCCTATGAAGGCTTAGGGTTGAGTCTTATGAGATGAATATGTCAGGCCTATGGGGGTCATAGGGTCGAGTCTTATGAGATGAGTATGTCAGGCCTATGGAGGCTTAGGGTTGAGTCTTATGAGATGAGTATATCAGGGTCACAGTCTTCAGAATACCTCTTGGCCAAAGCGTTCATGGAGGTTAAGGATTTCTGGCCTGTTTATGGTTTGGGGTTTGGTAGCCTTCCCTGAGTGGGTTCATGAGGGTTCCTTGAGCCCCCTACCTCATGGATAATCATGAGGGTTAAGAACAACTGGACTGAATAGATCGTGAGGGATGTGGATATTAGGTGTACATGGATCATGGGGAGATTAGCTGAGTGTAGGTAAGGACGTGTGGACGAGTTGGGTCTGTGGAGAGAAGAGACCCAGAGTAGTTGGGTCCCGAAGGTTGAGGACAGATCATGACTGAGACATGAAGGTTTTAGACGCTTGGTTTCGCTGCGTCTTCTGAGTTAAGATCACCTGTCTTGGCTGGGTCGCTGAGGACTGAGGACGTCTGATCTGGCTGGATCCATACGACTAATAATGCCTGGTCTGGCTCGATCTTGGAGGATGAAGACAACTGGATCATCTGGGGAGCAGGGTTTGAGAAAACCTGTCTTGGCTAATTCCTGGAAGCTCGAGACATTTGGCCTTCCTGGGTCGTGGAGGTTAGGAACACCTAGCCTGGGTAGGTATTGGAATCAGGGTCACCTGGCCTGGCTGGGTCCCAGGAGAAGCGGATGTGGAACTCTCGTGTTGGTCTGATTCTTTACCACATGTCAACTGTACCCAGTTTTCTCCCTTCTCTCAGCCATCCCTCACTCCTCTGGCTCACACACTTGCCGCCCCTACAAACTCCTTCCCTTCATCCAGCCCACCTCCCTCTCTGGCTCACTCACTCCTCCTCCTGCAGCCTCCTCCCTCCCCTCAATCAGCTCTCGTCCCTCTCAGACCTCCACGCTCCTCCTCCTGCAGCCTCCTCCCTCCCTTCAATCAGCCCTCGTCCCTCTTAGACCTCCACGCTCCTCCTCCTGCAGCCTCCTCCCTCCCTTCAATCAGCCATCGTGCCTCTCTGACCTCCACGCTCCTCCTCCTGCAGCCTCCTCCCTCCCCTCAATCAGCTCTCGTCCCTCTCTGGCCTCCACGCTCCTCCTCCTCCCCTGCTGGATACTCATGTACATCCATCTTCATCTGCGTCTCTTCCTTTCCTTCTACTAATAGGTGTTTCCTCCTACCTTCCATCTTCATTACCTTCTGAATATTACCGTAAATGCCTTTCCCATTTTTACCTTTTAGTCTCGGTGTAGCCTCGCCTCTCTCGCCTGAAAAATGCAATTTTCTTTTTGGTCTTTCTCTTATCTCTTCTGGTCGGGACCTCCTCCCTCACCTTCTCCAGTCTCCCGTTCTTTCACTCCTCCACTGCTTTATCAGCATCATGTTGTTCATCCCCTAAATCACTTTTGTTTACCTAAATTGTTTTGTAGTTCTTACGTTCGCCTACCTCCCCTACCTCCTTGCTACTTATACCATACTTTATATATATCATTTCTGAAGTTCGATTCAGTCCCATTGAGTCTTTACCCAACACATTTTGTTGCTGTTGTCATTCTGCTTCCAAGTTCTATCTCTATTTATTATATTTCTGTAACTATCTTCTTTTCTTCACTCACTCTCTGCCTTTCTATCTCTCTGTCTGTCTCTCCCTCTGTATCTATCTTCCAGCTCCCCTCATTCCTCACCTTTGCAGTGAGCAGTAGCCCCACGTCCCATAAAATGGCTAGGAGGTTGAGGAGGACGTCCATCTTCAGAGAGAATGGAGAAAAAGTCATCGAGGGAGGAAGTCGACAGAGAGATAATAGCGGTCGCTGAGGACCTCGAGAATGGCACCAGAGGAAGCGCCAGATGTCACGTCACATAAAGTTTCCTGTTCCATTAAAACAACACTGGCAGTAGCTGGAGACCCGGCCAGGGAGAGCCTTGCAATGTTCTCAGTAATATGTGTAGAGTCTGTCTTCGTCGTCATCACCCTCTTCTATTGGTGTCTCTGGCTCTACCATGTCTTTCTGGTGTTTCCTCAGGATGCAAATCTCTGTCCTCTCTACAGAGTTCTCCTGGCCCCTTCCTAGTCCTCCGTCAGGACGCTACCTCTGCTATACAGTCCCTCTGGCTCCGTCCTTGCCTTCCCGTAGGACGCTACCTCTGCCAGCTCAACACAGTCCTTCTAACACCTCCTTGGCCCTCCTTCAAGAAGCTACCTCTGTCAAGCACTACACAGTTCCTCTGGCTCCTCCCTGGTCCTCCTTCAGGAAGCTACCTCTGTCAAGCACTACACAGTTCCTCTGGCTCCTCCCTGGTCCTCCTTCAGGAAGGTACCTCTGTCAAGCACTACACAGTTCCTCTGGCTCCTCCCTGGTCCTCCTTCAGGAAGGTACCTCTGTCAAGCACTACACAGTTCCTCTGGCTCCTCCCTGATCCTCCTTCAGGAAGTTACCTCTGCCAGCCCTACACAGTCCCTCCAGCACCTTTCTGACATGCCACAGGCGTCACTAACAATGCTATCGAGGCTCTTCTCTCTAAGTCATCACTCTCTCCTGACTCACTTCTTCTCGTTTTCTCCCAGTTATCATTCGACATCCCGCGGTATGTTAACATCTTAGAAGTAGGAGTTGGCTGCTGCAGTCATCACCACAGCTCGCCTACCACCTCCCCACCACAGTCCGCCAGTCACTCCTCAGTAAGAGTGGGCTGACGTAGCCATCACCACGACCCACCAGCCACTTCCGAGCGGGAGTGGGACTCCATAGGCATCACCAGACACACTCCCCTGCAGTAATCGGCTGCTATAGTCATCATGGTCGTCCACAAACCAATGCCCGGGAGATAAAACTCTCGTTACGGACCCATACTGCAGGGAGCATGACGATCATGTCTTCATGGTGCTTTTGATGGGCACGCAAACTATATGGCCTGGCTGGTTATGGCGCCATGATAATCTAGGTGGCCATAACACGACGTGAACCAGCTGGATATGGCATGATATGAATCAGCTGGCTATGGCACCATGTAGACAAACTTGCTATGGTAGAATATGGACAAGGTGGCTGCCTTTAGCTCCATATGAACCTAGCTGGCTATGACACCATGTGCACCTAGCTGGCTATGACACCATGTGCACCTAGCTGGCTATGACACCATGTGGACCCTAGCTGGCTATGGGTGATCAACAGAACACACACAACCACCAGATGGTCGAAGCCTATGCCGACTAATCAGTAACTGCCAACCATAAGGAGCTTCTCTCAACCCTTACACTCGTGGTTAAGGGGACAGACAATGACATGCCACACCAGAGTGGCATAACTCATAACAAAAAGTTTTCTCCATTTATTATAAATGTCAACAATCGTTAAAATAAGCTTCACTAACATAATACCGTCCTTCACCAAAGCCTGTAAGGCTGAGTCTCCTATGCCTAACTTAATATTATCGTACTTACAAGTCTTATTTCCTACTTGTGGGAGTTCTTCTTGACCCAGGTTATTGTACAAGTCTGTATATGCAACACAAGTCACTGTATATGTAACACAAGTCATTTTATATGTAACATAAGTCACTGAATTGTAACACAAGTCACTGTATATATAACGCAAGTCACTGTATATGTAACACAAGTCACTGTATATGTGACACAAGTCACTGTATATATAACGCAAGTCACTGTATATATAACACAAGTCACCATATATGTAACACAAGTCACTGTATATATAACGCAAGTCACTGTATATATAACACAAGTCACTGTATTGTAACACAAGTCACTGTATATATAACGCAAGTCACTGTATATGCAACACAAGTCCCTGTATATATAACAGAAATCACTGAATACATAACACAAGTCACTGGACAAGCTTTATCATACCACATCACTGTCAGTCATGATAATGATAGTAGTGATAATGATTTCGTCATAGCACGTCCCTCAGACACATGGAGTGCCTTAAGCTTGAGGGCGAGGGTCAGGTCAGGTTAAGGAGAACTAGCTATTACCACGATCATTGTTGTGGTCGTACTGACGATTTCCCCTTCACCGTTGGAGGCCTCCCAGTCACGGAGGAAGGCCCACACGAAGACCAGGGCTTAACTGAGACATAGAGAGGATTAGGAAGGTGAAAAAGAAGAGATAAGGGAAGAGAGATAAGGGAAAGAGAGATAAGGGAAAGGACAGAGAACCTTATCCATAAAGATACTACTTCTCCATGTCAGTGTTATTCCTGTCTATGGTCAAAATTTTGTCTTACAATCCTTTCGTCAGGTTTCCTTTCGTGAGTTAAAGATTTTTTAAGAGCATCCTCCGTCCTACCTAAAAGATCTCTTGAGGGTAGTGTGTGTGTGGAGAAAACACCTTAAGACTATCTTATTTTCAAGTTGAATTAGATTAAGAAGTAAATTCGAGGATAAAAGATAAAGGAACGATCCGTACATTGTATACTTTAAGCAGCGTTAGTTCTACTCGATCCGTTTTCCGGGTTCTGGACGAGAGTTGAACCCAGAAACGAAACTTTTTGTAGAATCGCTGTTATTTCCCGACAGTTTCTGCACTGATGAACTCTTATTTGGCATGTTTTTTGTGAGAGGAAAACTTGCCCTCCTGTGGCCGGTGGGCCATCCTGTTCTCCTTGTTCTTGTAATGGATAACTCCGAATATATATATATATATAATTTGGTCTGACAACACATCTGAAACAGAAGGCTGTCGGCTGACCTGACAACACACACACACACACACACACACACACACACACACACACACACACACACAGAGGACTGTTGGTTGGTGTGGCAATAACATGGCCCAGGTCGGGGCTGCCTCACATCTGAGAGTGGACCCGCAGCCTAAAACAATTACGAAACAATTGCTGGGATATTGGAAAGCGTTCATCCGACCTCACTAATTCCTGCACGAACCCATAACCAATAATGACCTTGATATTGGACAAATTGTCTCTTGAACCTTTCCCTAGTGTGCTCTAACCTGGAGGTCCTTCCATCTTGAACTCTAAAATGGATGTATTTCCAGCCTTAACTCTAACCTGGAGGTATTTCCAGCCTCAACTCCAACCTGGAAGTCTTTCCAGCCGTAACTCTAACCTGGAAGTCTTTCCAGCCTGAACCTTACCGTGGCCGTCTTTCCAGCCTGCACGCTAACCTAGAGGTTTTTCCAGCCTTAGATATAGCCTAGAGCCTTTCCAGCCTTGACACTGTCCTGGAAGTCTTTCTAGCCTTGACGCTAACGTGTAAGTATTTCAAGATTTTACTCAAACCTGGAAATCTTCTTAGCCTTAAGTCTAGCATGGAAGTCTTTCCAGCCTTAGAACAATCCTGAAGAGCTTTCCAGCCTAAGCTCTAACTCTATTACCATGGAAGTAGCCTTCAGTGTTTGTTAAGGAATTCTCTACCTTACCACATTTTGGTACATATATATTTCTAGAAAGGCTTGGTATGATACGCTTGCAGTTTCCTTTTTCCAGATATGTTCGTCCAAGAAACGGACCAGCAACTCCGTAAGCCACTTCATGTAGGGCGTCTCATAAGAAGGACTCGTCTATGTGTGAAGGTGGTTGATGGTGCAGGATCCGTCCATGTCTGAGGGTGGTTGATGGTGCAGGATCCGTCCATGTCTGAGGGTGGTTGATGGTACAGGATCCGTCCATGTCTGAGGGTGGTTGATGGTACAGGATCCGTCCATGTCTGAGGGTGGTTGATGGTACAGGATCCGTCCATGTCTGAGGGTGGTGGATGGTGCAGGATCCGTCCATGTCTGAGGGTGGTTGATGGTACAGGATCCGTCCATGTCTGAGGGTGGTGGATGATGGCACATCAAGAGGTTAATCTTCTTTCGGAAGATCTTCCAAATCTGTGTCTTTTGATTCCTCCATTATTCCTCACAACAACATTTGGCCACAACGTTTGTGTTCACAGCAGGGAAGCCTCAGTGTTGCCGGGCGTAGGATGCCAGCCAGTAACACTGGACTGTTCCCTTACCAGTCTTGGCGCACTCGCCCGGCCAGTCCACCTCTGGCCACCGTGGGGTGAGGAGGGTCGTCTCCGTTCCCTTGATCAGGCTTATCAACCTCCTCACTGCTTGATCTGCCGTGGCTCGTGTGTCTGCTGGTGCTGGGCCGCCGTCCGGTGCTGCTTTCCTCACACAACAATTTTCACAGCGACACAATGGCTCATAATTGTCGAGTTATATTTTGATGTAATACTTACATGTTTTACCTTCAAGTTTAAGGTTTCGTTTTCTTTTTAGTCTACTTTTCCTTTTCACAAATGAAAGTTCTTTTGTCATCCACGTAGGAGCAGGTGGAGGGCGGACCACCACGTCATGTTACCTATGGAGAGGGACGGAGTGATGGTAGGGTGAGGAGGGATGACATGGAGGCCTGTAGCAGCCCAGTTACATGAGGCTGGCCCTCCTGTTGTACCCCACCCGCCCCTTCCTCCCTCTACACACACACACACACACACACACACACACACACACACACACACACACACACACACACATATACACATTGGGTGCCTTCAAACCTCCGTAGGGTCGTGGATAGGGTTGCATATCACCATCTCACTGGGTATGGGTTCGAATCAGAGTTAGGGCATGCGGCTCACAAGCTCACCCAGCTGTTCATCATCCCATTTGGGGTCGGTAAACTAGAAAAAAAAAAGGAAATATGAGAGCCTGGCGTTAACTGGTGTGATTGCCTGTCACCTGTGCTGGACAGTAAGGGAGGGACCTAACCACTCGTGGTGAATGAACTTTCTTTAGACCTTTCTCCACTTTCGTTCAGCCTTTTTTAAGCTTTTGTATAGCTGTCAGCTTTCTACAACATAAAGTGTTGTGATCAAGTCATGCCTTACTCGTCTCTCTTCCATGGTGGGTGAATATATATATATATATATATATATATATATATATATATATATATATATATATATATATATATATGACCCAGATCCCTTTTTTCTGGGACCAACTTTGTGCCTTCCTCTGTATCCCTCTCTCTCTCTCTCTCTCTCTCTCTCTCTCTCTCTCTCTCTCTCTCTCTCTCTCTCTCTCTCTCCGGGCTCGCACGCACGCGCGCGGCGACGAAACTGTTGCTGCTGCTGTCTTTTTCAAACTATCGTAGCGCTGTTATTCGTAGGACTAATACCAGAGGGCCATCTCTGTCGTCCTGGGAGACTTAATGCTACCAGGGGAAGGATCATCTGCTTTCTTGTTGTTGTTGTCATTGTCATGTAGCTGATGTTGTTTTTGTTCTTGTTCTTGATACATCTACAGTTTTTTGTCTCTATGGCCTTTATTGCTGCTGTCGTTGTTAGAGATGCTACAGCTGTTTGTGCAGGTGGTGCTGGTGCTGCTGTGTGTTTAGGGTTGTTACAACTGTTGTTAACACAGTCACACAACTGCTCTGGGAAAGTTGTTATGTTGTATTGCCTGGTTACCTGATGAGATCTGATCTCGTCCAATCATGGCATTGTGAGGTGAGGGGTCTCAGATGCTATGTTGTGCGTCGCCTACCAGAACAACGCAGTGAGTCATCTGGTCGTCTAGTCATCTGTCGTCTGGTCGCTTGGTCGTCTGGTCGCCTGGTCGTCTGCTCATGTGGTCGTCTGGTCGTCTGGTTGTCTGATCATGTGGTCGTCTGGTCGTCTGGTTGCCTGATCATCTGGTCGTCTGGTCGTCTGGTCATGTGGTCGTCTGGTCGTTTGGTCGTCTGTCGTCTGGTCGTCTGGTCGTCTGGTCGTCTGGCTGAAACTTACAGCTTTATACAAGACGACCAGACGAGCGGGCGTTGAGGAGCGACAGTCTGGAGTAAAGTGGGTTTGGTATCATAAATATAAACATATATTTATTTATCTTTTATTTATTTCATTTATCCTTTTCCCAAATTATTGCCTCAAGATCAGTTTTTATGAGAGAGTCCTAGTGTGACTAAGGGCCTCTTCCTGAAGGCTCCTGTAGCCCAAGGCTGCGCTACCTCCAGTGGCAGGGTAATGTATACTACTTTGGAGTGAGAAGTTCTTTGACAAGACAGTGATATAGCCTTGCCAAAAGTGACTCTTTAACCATGGTGTATCCACCAGCAGGTGGAGTCCGGTAACACCATCCACAACAGTCATAAGAGACATAACAAAACAGATAATTCTTCGTATATCTGCCACAAGACATCATGTAATGATTCTGGGTCCTAATTACGTAGTGTTTCTAACTTTTACCACAATGATCTGTGTGTCTGATACCTTCCACTATCACAAACAGACTGGAAAGGACCCACTCGTCTGTTGCTGTTTGACTTTCATTGTATATCTTTGTATTCCTCGGTATATCTTCGTATTTCACTGTATATCTTCGTATTTCACTGTATATCTTCGTATTTCACTGTATATCTTCGTATTTCACTGTATATCTTCGTATTTCACTGTATATCTTGGTATTCCTCTGTATATCTTGGTATTCCTCTGTATATCTTGGTATTCCTCTGTATATCTTGGTATTCCTCTGTATATCTTGGTATTCCTCTGTATATCTTGGTATTCCTCTGTATATCTTGGTATTCCTCTGTATATCTTGGTATTCCTCTGTATATCTAGGTATTCCTCTGTATATCTAGGTATTCCTCTGTATATCTTGGTATTCCTCTGTATATCTTGGTATTCCTCTGTATATCTAGGTATTCCTCTGTATATCTTGGTATTCCTCTGTATATCTTGGTATTCCTTTGTATATCTTGGTATTCCTCTGTATATCTTGGTATTCCTCTGTATATCTTGGTATTCCTCTGTATATCTTCGTATTCCTCTGTATATCTTGGTATTCCTCTGTATATCTTGGTATTCCTCTGTATATCTTGGTATTCCTTTGTATATCTTGGTATTCCTCTGTATATCTAGGTATTCCTCTGTATATCTTGGTATTCCTCTGTATATCTTCGTATTCCTCTGTATCCTGCGTTCTGCCCTTGATCACATCAGCTCTCAAGGGAGGTGGGGAAAAAACGCTGAATGCGCTACACTGGACAGTTAAACTTGGAGGTGGAAACAGAGGGTTAACGATGAGCTCCAGAGGTAAGTCATTTATATCCACCTTGAACGAGGTATTATACATCATACTTAATTACCCTCCGCTGCATAATTAGGTAATTTGTCTCCATTATGGCCTCACCAGTTACGCACTCTTTTTTCTTTTGTACCCTCCCTCCCTGAGAGTAATTGAAGTCAAATGGCTTTAATGTCATCTTAATTACCAAGAATCCACTATCATTATGATGATGGCACGATGGAGAAATGTTACTGTATCATTTATCATTTGGTTATTTATTTGGTCAAGGTGTCACGCTTCCTCGCGTTCCACCGATCTTCACCAAGGCGCCCCAGCAGACGGACGTGTGAGGGGTGATCTCCCTCGAGGGAGGGAGAGGAGTTAAAAGGGAGAGTTGCTCTCATAGGCTGGCCGGAGGGAGGGTGAGGGAGGGAGAGGAGTTAAAAGGGAGAGTTGCTCTCATAGGCTGGCCGGAGGGAGGGTAAGGGAGGGAGAGGAGTTAAAAGGGAGAGTTGCTCTCATAGGCTGGCCGGAGGGAGGGTGAGGAGGAGGGAGGGTGAGGGAGGGAGAGGAGTTAAAAGGGAGAGTTGCTCTCATAGGCTGGCCGGAGGGAGGGTGAGGGAGGGAGAGGAGTTAAAAGGGAGAGTTGCTCTCATAGGCTGGCCGAAGGGAGGGTGAGGGAGGGTGAGGTGTGTAAGGGCCTCTCACCTTGTCCCTTGTCATGAGGGATGGCTGACTCTCTGGTGGCTACAACAGTTGTATTCATACAAGCAGCTGTTGATACAGTATCACTACACTGATGGGGAAGGGGCGATTGTGGCAGCTGTATTCCACACGGGAGAGCGATGATGGTCACAGATACAATGATGATACGGGCAAGAGAAATCACAACAGTTATACACGGGGGTAGTTGTGGATGGATCAGTGGTCTTCACACGGGGTAGTTGTGGTCATAATCACTGTAGCCACACGGGATATATTGGTCACATGAATAGTATCCACACGGCATATATTGGTCACAGCAGAGTATTCACCCATGCAGTGGCTGTCGCAACTCAAAATGTTGATCAGAGTGACTCAAAATGTTGATCAAAGTGACTCAGAATGTTGATCAAAGTCACTCAAAATGTTGATCAAAGTGACTCAGAATGTTGATCAAAGTGACTCAGAATGTTGATCAAAGTCACTCAAAATGTTGATCAAAGTGACTCAAAATGTTGATCAAAGTGACTCAAAATGTTGATCAAAGTGACTCAAAATGTTGATCAAAATGACTCAATGTTGATCAAAGTCACTCAAAATGTTGATCAAAGTGACTCAAAATGTTGATCAAAGTGACTCAAAATGTTGATCAAAGTCACTCAAAATGTTGATCAAAGTGACTCAAAATGTTGATCAAAGTCACTCAAAATGTTGATCAAAGTGACTCAAAATGTTGATCAAAGTCACTCAAAATGTTGATCAAAAATGTTACTCATATGATGAGTATTGGCCACAACATTAATACCCACATTGATAGTGTTTGGCAGCAACATCCACATGGCCATGTGTGGCCATAACGATATATGGCCACCACCACTTACAATGTTGTGGCCAAGGAGTTCACCAACTGTCGTACGGGATCCTAACACCAAACTGTGACCCCACGAAGTTCCAGGGGAAGTTAGCATCTCTGGTTCACAATCCTCCACACAGTTCACTCAGGCACGTACGAGTTACGTCATGTCATCATTAACTTTTACCATCACATGTGGTTGTTATCTTCCTCACTATTGCTGTTGTTATCTTCCTGACCACTTTTGTTATCTTCCTCTCCATTGTTGTCATCTTCCTCACTGTAACCAGCTCTTGTCTTCCCGATAAGCACTACTTCATCTGTCTTTTTTACGCAACTTCGTGTCTCTCTCTCTCTCAACTCTACATTACTCACTTCCTTCTTATCTTTCTACGTGTCCTTTCCTCTACTGATAAGTTACTATCTCCATCCTCCAAGCGTCGTATTTATTGTTTATCTTAACAACACTCCTTTCGTCAGAGCCAGTTCGTCTCCCCTGCTATGAACGTAGACAATTAATACCCTCTGGTCAAAGATTTTCTTATGCTTTATCTCAGCAGACTGCGGTGGGTCAAAGGTCATGAGGGCCAGCCTATTACTGTATGGAGACACACACACGGGGTGACCTCCTGCAGTGTGATAGGTCACACTAAATGAGCCAGGTGCAGCGCGTCACGCGGGAGGGTGGGGTGTGTCACCAGGTCACCAGGGTTAACTAGGGGTGTGACCAGGTGCGCAAGCTGAGGTTAGAGTGTGACTAGGGCACAGAAGGGTTGACCTCTGGTGGTGTTGGATCGTCTGCCTGACCTGACTCTGGGAGGCAAAGCAAATCGGTCATAGATAGGGAGAATTACATGGTAGAAGGTGGTATCTGGGGAAGATGTGAGCCTTTGTTCTGTATCACTGTAGAGTTTATGGAACCAAATTGCTCAGAGTTTTGAACAAGAAGAAATTAATTCTCTCAAAACAATAACAAATAAATATTGACTTCTCGAATTCTATAAGATTATTCTTCTTTTGCATGAAAGATGAAAATGCTGACATAGCCATCTGTCCTTCGGCATTTGCCAACATTTGTAAACATTTGCTTGTGAAACATGAGGGGTTGTATTTCCCAGCAGCCACACTTTTCGTCAGCGACACCTCTCACCAACGACGCTTCTAACCTGCGAAACTTATCGCCACCGACATATCTCACCAGCAACACTTCTCACCAGCGACACTTCTCACCAGCGACACATCTCACCAGCGACACTTCTCACCAGCGACACTTCTCACCAGCGACACTTCTCACCAGCGACACTTCTCACCAGCGACACATCTCACCAGCGACACATCTCACCAGCGATACATCTCACCAGCGACACATCTCACCAGCGACACATCTCACCAGCGACACTTCTCACCAGTGACACATTTCACCAACTTCGGAAATGCATCAATCCCGCCAGCTGTCCATCCAACTCTCAGCCAAAGAATTTAATGGTAACTAGTAAGGGTACGACAACGGCAGCCAAGCGAGTAAATTAGGCAGCCACGTTGGCAGCCAAGTGGACGACGCTGGCGGTCAAGTTCGCGACACTGGCAATCAATTATGCCACACTGGCCAACAGGTTTGTAACACAAGGAGTCAAGTGTAACTAAGTGGCAGAAAAACACCCTACCTCGTACTGTAGAAAGAATTTGATCAGACTTTTGTTTCTCCATGTCTTCGATTCTTCAAAGGCAACATTGAAGTTCCTTCTTGATGTTTCATGGAATCAGGTGCTTCGTTGTTTCAGATCAATTCACATCCTTCAATGGCCATACCTCAATAAGTAGAAGTCTGATTCATACGATTGTTTAGTTTTTCAATTCGAGATGTATCGAACATGGATTGGAAAGCAAGTGTTGAAATGCATGCGATGCCAATTTCCTTCCAAACTGGAAAGAAATTCAGTTTCCCTCGTCCATCAGTCTTGTAAAACCTGTCTTAAGAAAGTTACTGTCGCGTTTGTCAGGGAGGAAACTCACAGTCAACTTTTGTTTCAGTTGAAGTGTGTAATTGTGTGACTAACTTGTTGGAGAGGAAGTGAAGACCCCGGGCTGGAGCTGGTGGCTTGGTGCATTATTGTGTTTTGCTCTTAGTAAAGATCAAGAGGATGTGGTGGTGGTGGTGGAGACGACTGACTTGGGTCCCTGACTGTCTCTGTTGGTGACGCCTCTCTCCTCCACACTCCACTATCCCTAGTTCCACCCATCAGCTAACCTTTCCTCCACAACTTCACGTGTCAATGATCCAAGTGGATTCTCTGCTCCACATATGTGTGATCTTACTGCGATTTACACATGTAAGTGCCCGAGTATTACATAGGTTCACCAGGCAACGATTCTAACATATATATACCCACTTGCCACCTCTCAACTCATGTACTTGTTCCCCACTCCACTCATACAGTTCTCTCTCACTCCACATACTCCCTTGCCCCTGATCCACATGTAATGTTTCCTTTTCTACATTTCTTTTCTCTTTTCAGCCATTTTTCCGACCCTGACATCTCTATTTCTTCTTCTTTCTTCATATTTACCCAACTCTACAATTCTCAAATAATTTTCATTCATTCGTTCTATTTCTCTTTTTAAATATTCTCGCATTTCATTTACCCTTTGTTCATCTCTCGTCCTCTTTTTTCCCAAGTGTATTCAGCTCCCCTCTTCATCTCTTGCCTCTTTCCTTCTCCTCGTCTCATCTTTAGAGCTACCCCTCTCCATCCCATCTTTGATTCCTTCACATATCGTCTCTGCATCTCTCCTATGTCTTTTCTACAGCTCCCCCCACCTCTACATCTCCTCCTCCCATCTCCGCCTCTCTGCTTACTATCCTAGTTGTCCTCTGCGTCTTCCTCCGCCACTTCTATTTCCCTCAGCGCCTCTTCTCTTCTCCTCGGCGTCTGTTTCCCGACTCGTTTCTCTCACTTAACCCTGAGCTTTCCCTTCCCTTCACCATCCGTCGACTTGTTTTCAGCTCTAGCATCATTTCCTCCTCTCTTCAATATCCTTCAGTTCGCTTAAACTTTTCTTATTCTTTCGCTTCCTCCATCCCTCTCACTCCCTTTCCGCTCTCCTTTTTCCCCTCATCCCCTGAACCCTTGGAAAAACTTCCTTCCCTCACAATAACTTTCACCTCCTCCCGCCAGCTGTCATGTTGCTCCAACCTAAGTCTCCCGTCTTAGCTGGAGAGGGGTCTGGCCTGGCTGTTCGGAGCAAGTGTTGGTTCCAGGTTCGGTGCTTCGTGTCATTTGATTCACATTTACTCCACTGGGTTTTATTTTCCTCGGTAGGTACGTACCTTCTTCCCCCCTCTCTCTGTGTTCCCCGAGTCGCCTATCAAGCCTGAAGGCCGCCTCCGGAGGAGCTGCTTGGAATCTATCATTGAGGAACTGTGTCGAGGTGTCCTAGGGCTCTGTGTACCTCATGGGGTCATCCTGACTCCCACTCTGCCTCAGACTCAAGTTGTGGTTAAGGATTCTGCTTGAGCGACCCCCTGACACTTGGCGAAGTTCTTGTTGATTGAAACAATTAATATCCATCGTCTCAGAGGCTCCCTACTGTATGTCTCTGGCAATATGGTCTATCCCAGAGTTCCTCCATCTGTACCGTGGCTCTGTGGTCTACGCACAACTAGACAGACTGCACCCCCCATTGTTGCCATGGTGACATCACACATCCCTGACACAGACCCACCTTTACATGGGATCACTCACTCACCTCTCTCCCTTCCCCCACTCACACACACACGCCTTACTCTCTTGATAAAAAATCTCTCACTGCTTCTCATAGCTTTCCTCCCTACAATGTATATTCGCAACGTCTTCAAAGAAGCATCCTTATCACCCTTTCATATGTTTTCTCCACATCAGTGAACGCCATATGCAAATTCATCTGTTTTTCTAAGCATTTTCTACACACATTCTTCAAAGCAAACCCCTGAGCCACACATCCTCTCCCATTCTTGAAACCACATTTTTCCCCTCCAGTCTGATGCTCTGTGCAAGCCATCACCCTCTTTATCACCACTCGTCCATACAGCTTATCAGGTTTACTTAACAATCTTATAACTCTGTAATTCAAACACTTACCTTTCTCCTTCTGTCTTAATGCGTGCATTTCCTCAATCATCAGGTACCTCATCATGATCCATACATACACTGAAAATCCTAACTAAGCAAGAGGACAGTCACTCCCTTTCTTAAGAAATTCAACTGCAGCACCATGCACTACAGCCGCCTTGCCACATTTCACCTTATGCAAGGCTTTCGCCACCTCTTTTCTTTTCACCAAATGACTTTCCATCACTCTTCTGGGCTACCGAGAATGTTAAGCAGACGGCATAACCACCCGACCACCGATGGGGTAAAATCCGTCCTTCCAAAACTGTTGTTTACAGCTCCAGGGCCCCGTTCAATCACTCAGGGCCCGTAGGGGAGAGACAGGCAGCCCACACTGTGGTCCTGAAGACGCTGTAGATCAACTCACAAGCATCTAGGAGGTCGAGCGGTTACATCGTTCTGTTACAACAGTTCTCGGGCACACGATGGTAAACTGTTTAGATTGATGGATGTGAACATTACGTGTTCTGACGTACAAACATTACAGAGATGCACGCGAGTTATCTGCCGCGTCCTGGGGACCAGGGTGTGGGCGGCCTGCCTCCCCGTACGAGTCCACAGTGAGTGGGCGGAGCCCTGAAGGTGTAGAGAGCAGTTCCAGAGATACAGGTTTTATTCTACCTCATAGAAAGGCATGGAAGCACCAAGAACATAAGTAGTGAGTGCAAGAACACAAGCATCAAGAACATAAGCAATGAGTGCAGAAGGAAAAGACAGAGTGAACTAAAAAGAATAAAAAAAAAAAATGTGGGATTTTACACAAATAAAGACGTTGGGATCTGAGAGAGAGAGAGAGAGAGAGAGAGAGAGAGAGAGAGAGAGAGAGAGAGAGAGAGAGAGAGAGAGAGAGAGAGAGAGAGAGAGAGAGAGAGAGAGAGAGAGAGAGAGAGAGAGAGAGAGAGAGAGAGAGAGAGAGAGAGAGAGAGAGAGAGAGAGAGAGAGAGAGAGAGAGAGAGAGGTATGGTCCAGTAAGTGTCAGGCCCACCCTATCAGCAGCTTCCTGTGGTCTTCACAAATCTCTACAATAAAAGGAGCGACCAGGGTCCCTGGCGCAGTTTATGGGGCGGTGTGGGTCTCTGGCGCTGTTCATGGGGCGGGCGGGGCCTGGCGGGGCGGAGGGCTGGGGTGGGGGACTTTGTGCGTGTGTGTGGCGGGGCGGGCGGCCGCTGGGGGTGGTAGTGGGGCAATTCTCTAGCGCTGTTTCACTTAAGTAATAGACTTTAAAAGATGATTTTTTTTTTTACCAAAATAACGAAACTGAAAGAAACGGATCCTTGCGGACCTGAGGGAGGGCCGGGAGAGACTGTGGTAATAGCGGAGTTTAACAGACTAAAAACATGACTGGTCTCTCGACTTAGTTTATGGTCCTCGCCTGGATGGTCTCGGATACTGGCCAGCTTCGTCCCTCCTCCCCCGGACAAGGGCGTCCCGGACCAGTCTCCTGCTTAACCTTACATCTGCCACGAAGGGTAACATTCTGGGTCCAACAGAAGACCAGGTGGAAGTAGGGAGAGGAGAGGTGGCTGCCCTCCCTCACTCTCAACCTACGCGATGCCCTTCCACCACTCCGTGATGCCTTCCTCCTCTCCGTGATGCCCTTCCTCCTCTCCGTGATCACCTTCCTCCTCTCCGTGATGCCCTTCCTCCTCTCCGTGATGCCCTTCCTCCTCTCCGTGATGCCCTTTTTCCTCCCCGTGATGCCCTTCCTCCTCTCCGTGATCACCTTCCTCCTCTCCGTGATGCCCTTCCTCCTCTCCGTGATGCCCTTTTTCCTCCCCGTGATGCCCTTCCTCCTCTCCGTGATGCCCTTCCTCCTCTCTGCTCCGCCAGAGGGCTCGACTTTGATCTCGAGGTTCATACCCAGACTTTGCTCTCTAGATTGTGTGTTCTGTGGTGCCATAGGTCATATCCAGCTCTGCCTGCTCCCACCGTCTCTAGTAGATCCTGTATGGTCTCCTCATCAGTGCTCCACATCCCTCCTCCTCCTCCTCCTATTGACTGCATGATGCTCTCTTCCACAATACCCTGCCAGCAGTTTCTGGTTTGGTTATGCGATCCTTCTGCCTTCCATCTCTCCATCTTGAACCTCCGATGTCTTCCTTGTACACTGCCATGACACCGATGTTCTCTGTCTTAGTCTGTTGTGACGATCCTGAAGAACTATTGGTTATATCTTGTGGCAAATATCTTTTTTTCTAAGACAAATATTATCTCGCCCGCCACAAAATAATAAAGTTTAAATCATCAGTGGAATAGCCTCTTAGTACGATAGGTGTTACAATCATCACTTGATTTTTGAATTCCGAGTTACGAGTTCATCTCGATCCTTAATCTTAAGGTATTGAACTTCTTGGGACTGGATTCGAATGCAGGTAGCTCCTTTAAACGTGCTACCCCTTCCGAGAAACACTGTTGACTGCCGCTTTATGAACCCAGAGAGGAAGGAGAGAGCCGATGAAAAAAATAGCAACATGATTGCCTCCGATAATATGAGCAAGAACTATATTTACTTACAAGAGAATGTCCTCTAGATGATATGATGGGGCTTGACACTAACAGCCACAGTTTCCTACCCTACATAAGATATTACTTGTCAGTACTATATGACGACCTAGGTATATATAAGAGAAACTGAGAAAAAGAAATATGACACTCGAGTTTACCTCAATTCATCTTTAAGAGCGACCCGTCTTTCGTCTAGAGACCATGTTTACAAAGTCCCTTCTTGTATTTCTGAACACTGAAAATCCTGGTCATGTCGTGGTGTACACAACATATTTGAACTTTATAAAGAGATTAGTCAAGTTGTCAATACTAAGGGACGTCTACAAAGTTGTCAATACTAAGGGACGTCTACAAAGTTGTCAATACTAAGGGACGTCTACAAAGTTGTCAATACTGAGGGACGTCTACAAAGTTGTCAATACTAAGGGACGTCTACAAAGTTGTCAATACTAAGGGACGTCTACAAAGTTGTCAATACTAAGGGACGTCTACAAAGTTGTCAATACTAAGGGACGTCTACAAAGTTGTCAATACTGAGGGACGTCTACAAAGTTGTCAATACTGAGGGACGTCTACAAAGTTGTCAATACTGAGGGACGTCTACAAAGTTGTCAATACTGAGGGACGTCTACAAAGTTGTCAATACTGAGGGACGTCTACAAAGTTGTCAATACTGAGGGACGTCTACAAAGTTGTCAATACTGAGGGACGTCTACAAAGTTGTCAATACTGAGGGACGTCTACAAAGTTGTCAATACTGAGGGACGTCTACAAAGTTGTCAATACTGAGGGACGTCTACAAAGTTGTCAATACTGAGGGACGTCTACAAAGTTGTCAATACTGAGGGACGTCTACAAAGTTGTCAATACTGAGGGACGTCTACAAAGTTGTCAATACTGAGGGACGTCTACAAAGTTGTCAATACTGAGGGACGTCTACAAAGTTGTCAATACTGAGGGACGTCTACAAAGTTCTCAATACTGAGGGACGTCTACAAAGAATCAGTACGTGGTCAGGGAACGTTTGAGGTCTCCTAGAGGTGCAGAGCGTTTGTCAGTGATGGGAGATGTTGCCAGGGATGATGGCTGTCACCTTCACTGGTGCTGGACGTCATCAGCAGACAACGTCTGCCTTGGTGGTAGACAGTTTTCACTAAAGACAGATGTCTTCAGAGGTGAGAGACGTCTTTGTGGTGGATGACAAGTGGTGAGGGCACATCCTCAACCGTGGAAGACGTCTTCACTTGATGGTGTACATCCAGGGGCTGCAGGCGTAGGCGACATCCCTCAGAAGTGGGAGATGATTTTAGCAAATGGGTAAACATTGTTCAGCGGTGGGAGACATCGTCAGTAGTGGAAGGTGTCGACGGTGGTGGGAGACGTCCTCAGGCATGGGAGAGGCAGTCAGCACACAAAAGGATCAGTTACACACGAATAAGGCTCAGGTGCAGCTATAATTAACGTGGACGAGGAAGGCAAGTCGAACTTGATGAGCATCGGATCTCATTTGTCTGATCCAATCGTGCTCTGTCTCAGGGTTTAATACTCGCTGATCTTAGAGGATGTTTCTATGCTAGTTAAGTGTTGACACACACACACACACACACACACACACACACGCCAAAGGTAGCGCTGGGTACTGATCACCCAATAGAGGGGCAGATGGTGACATTGGAGGAGGACCATCTGCCGGAGAAGTGAATTATACGTCTGTTATGACAAAGGCCAGGATGTTAGAAATGATGGTGATGGGAAAGTTATACCCCGGGTGATGCACCATTATGGGTACCTGGTGATCCTACACCACTAGTGACCCCTGGTACACCTCAGGTGGTCACCATTATGGGTACCTGGTGATCCTACACCACTACTGACCCCTGGTACACCTCAGGTGGTCACCATTATGGGTACCTGGTGATCCTACACCACTACTGACCCCTGGTACACCTCAGGTGGTCACCATTATGGGTACCTGGTGATCCTACACCACTAGTGACCCCTGGTACACCTCAGGTGGTCACCATTATGGGTACCTGGTGATCCTACACCACTACTGACCCCTGGTACACCTCAGGTGGTCACCATTATGGGTACCTGGTGATCCTACACCACTAGTGATCCCTGGTACACCTCAGGTGATGCACCATTATGGTACCTGGTGATCCTACACCACTAGTGACCCCTGGTACACCTCAGGTGGTCACCATTATGGGTACCTGGTGATCCTACACCACTAGTGACCCCTGGTACACCTCAGGTGGTCACCATTATGGGTACCTGGTGATCCTACACCACTACTGACCCCTGGTACACCTCAGGTGGTCACCATTATGGGTACCTGGTGATCCTACACCACTAGTGACCCCTGGTACACCTCAGGTGGTCACCATTATGGTACCTGGTGATCCTACACCACTAGTGACCCCTGGTACACCTCAGGTGGTCACCATTATGGTACCTGGTGATCCTACACCACTAGTGACCCCTGGTACACCTCAGGTGGTCACCATTATGGGTACCTGGTGATCCTACACCACTAGTGACCCCTGGTACACCTTAGGTGGTCACCATTATGGGTACCTGGTGATCCCCAGGTCTTCAGTCACTGGTATACTACATCAGACGAGGTTTGACAAATTACACGTAAATGAGGGTCTTCCTCACGTCCCGAATGGCCTGTGATCGCTGATAACATGGCAATGCTCTGTTACACGGACAAGAGGCAGGCAGACCTCAGCCAGGGGTGAGGAGGTGAGCTGAGGGATATACATGAACGGTGGGAAATATCCTTATGAAACAGACTATTGTGGTCTGGCTTCCTCCACCTTCCCTCCTTCCTTCCTTCCTCGTTCCGTAATGAGATTCTAAAGTCCATTTGGCCAAGTCGATGGGGAGTGGAGAAGAAGGAGGAAGAATGGTTCTCCAGGTGCATTTCATGATTCTAGAAAAAAAAAAAATTGCCTTTAGAATTCCATTTGTCTTTCCTGTTCTCATCTCTCATATCTGCGACAGCTGAAGCTTGCTATTCATTTATCAATCAAGAGAATTTTTCACATTTCCAGTCACATGTAACTATATGTATTGCGGGCCTGTTGAATTTCACAGTGGGTCTCAAGACCCAAGAAAGTTGTGACATGGTCGGAAGACATCAGCCAGTTCTCGAGGGGCAGAGACCAGAGTGATACAAGACGTGGAAATTCAAATAACTTCCTTTTAAGAGCGACAGCACCAGTATCTTTGGAATGGAAAGGCGAAATAAAGGCAACACGACAAAGGTGGTTAAAGATGTTTCTAGCTAAAGACAGAAAAGTTCGATCAGTGAAAGAAGAAGAGAGGTTGCCAATTGTCCTTTGGGTGAAGGATTTCTTCGTCTGACAGATAACATACTTGCCATGATAAAGGGTGAATGTGAAAGCCCAGTGCAGGCGGAAGAAGGATTTTTGTTTTCATGGACCGATACGCCAGGTTTCTAACCCAAATAGGAACACTTGAACGACGGATTGAAAGAAAAGAGTGTCACAGAGGACGTGGGGATGTGTATGATTTTCATCTTCGAAGCATATATATATATATATATATATATATATATATATATATATATATATATATATATATATATATATATATATATATATATATATATATATATATATATATATATATATATATATATATATATATATATATGCTTCAGCCTGAGGAGGGTACGGCCCCATGGCAGAAATTTAGATGGCCGAAGAAAGTTAGGAGAGCAGTGGGCGGCGGAGAAGAGGAAAATGACGGGCATTGTGAAGCAAATCTTGAGTACGACAAATATCGAAGTTTTTCGAGATTTAAGTTCCCCCTTCGGGCGAGGCGGTGCAACAGACGTGTTGGTGTAGAGGTGTGAGGCGTTGGTGGGTGGACGAACTCCTCTGCTGAAACCGAATCGCGAGTGCAGGTTGTGAGACCTGGTGATGTGGGGGTGATGTGTGTAGACGTCATTCAACAACTGAGTCTGCGAGAGATGTAAGTTACAAGAAGAGGTTGTTTATCAGAAAAAAAGTCGTATATATATATATATATATATATATATATATATATATATATATATATATATATATATATATATATATATATTGCGCGTCGTAAAAGGTGTGGATCCTTCACACTTTCTGATAACATTTTCTGTGCGCTGGACCGTCGCATGAGCCACGGCTGCTACTAATGCAATCCACTGAGACATCTTCAAGCAAGAGACTTTACATGAGCTGCCTTGAATAAGTAAGTAAGTAAGAGAAGTAAGAAAGTAAGTAAGAGAAGAAGTAAGTAAGTAAGTAAGTAAGTGAGTAAGTTAGTAAGTAAATACGTAAGAAATTAAGTAAGTATGTAAGTAAGGAGCTGGTGAACCTTCTCATTTCCCAGGATTCGTGAGTCCCTCTGGAAGTTCCCCCAACTTGGCGGGAACTTCTCAACTTGGCTCATAACTGTCGCGTTCTTCATGTTTATTACACAGTCATTCATATTAAGTGACACACATTCCTGCAATGAATATTGAAGAACAAATATCATACGAAGATCATCGTATTAGATATTCTGAATATAGATGACACTGTTGCAATTATCATATTTTCTGTGACATGGATGAGGGCCACCAGAGACCCGGGCTGGCCTGCACCACAACAGACCAACGTAAGTTAGAGGGGACCGCCAGGGTCTTGAGGGCCGAGCTGGCCTGCAGGCTAAGCGTATCACAACAGACCAACATAACATGGAGGGGACCATTAGGGTCTTGGTATGTCCCTGAGGGCCTAGTTAGCCTGCAGGCCAGGTGGACCACAACGGACGGAGGAAAACATCTGTGACACCGTCCTCACAAACAACTGTGGTCTACGACACAACCCAGGTAAACTATGCCTGATGACGGGGAGCTGCTGAGAGAGGAGTGCAGGGGTGATGGGAGTGGTGGGGGGAAATGATGAAGTAGTAATGGGGTGCTGAGGGAGGAGTGGGAAGGGAATGATGAAGGGGTGATGAGGGAGTGGTGAAAGAATAGGTGATCGAGGGATGAGGGAGGGATGGAGGATCGGTGACGTAGTGATGAAGGACTTGTGAGGGAGTACGTGAGTGGATAGTGAGGAAGTGATGCGGGAATGGGTCACAGAATTGCAAAGAATTGATGAGGGAACTTTAAAGAACGATGAAGAATTATATACGAGAGAGTATTAGGAGTGTGTGAGGGATTGATGAAGAATTAGTAGATGGGAAGAATAGATAACAGAGGACCCTGGTGCTCCATAATAGGGTTACTTGCAGGAGAACAGTAATTGCACCACCACTTCACTGGCAACGTGATAACAGACCAAAAGGCACTTCTTCACCCACCTCTCCCTCCGGCACAACAGCCAGCAGGAGAAAAGCTAAGATGGTGCACCAGGAGGGAAACAGAAAATATACTGACATGGAAAATTTTATAGGAAGATGAGAAAGGGATTAGTAGATTACCTATTTAGTTTTCAGAAGCTGGATCCACCAGGAAGGAAGCTCACATCTGGAACGGGACAAAAGGATCTGTCTTGTGCCTCTGAAGAGTTAATGTGTTGTGATCATCATAACCAGCTTAGTTACTGACACTTGTTATCACTGACGACTCTGTTCATCAATAATGTTAAGATAGTGATGGTCTTCACACTGGTAACCTCTGGTGGCGGTATATTCCAGTGTTCTACAACTCTACAGCTGAGAACACTATGATGGCCCAGGTGAGCAGTACACCTCCTTCCTTCTCAGTTCATACCTTTATCTATGGTCCCTGAATCTCTGCCTCGTGTGCAGGTTGTCGAAACTCTTTAGTATTATGGATGCTGCCTCCAACTCCACCCCATTACTGCCACACTACTCCCCATCATCCACCCCTCATCTCCACCCCACCAGTGCCACACTACTCCCCATCATCTACCCCTCATCTCCACCCCATTACTGCCACACTACTCCCCATCATCTACCCCTCAGCTCCACCCAACCAGTGCCACACTACTCCCCATCATCCACCCCTCAGCTCCACCCCACCAATGCCACACTACTCCCCATCATCTTCCCTTCAGCTCCACCCCACTAGTGCCACACTACTCCCCATCATCTACCCCTCATCTCCACCCCATTACTGCCACACTACTCCCCATCATCTACCCCTCATCTCCACCCCATTACTGCCACACTACTCCCCATCATCCACCCCTCATCTCCACCCCATTACTGCCACACTACTCCCCATCATCCACCCCTCAGCTCCACCCCACCAGTGCCACACTACTCCCCATCATCCACCCCTCAGCTCCACCCCACCAGTGCCACACTACTCCCCATCATCTTCCCTTCAGCTCCACCCCACCAGTGCCACACTACTCCCCATCATCCATCCCTCAGCTCCACCACCAGTGCCACACTACTCCCCATCATCTTCCCTTCAGCTCCACCCCACTAGTGCCGTTCGTCCCCTCCCCTGAGGACACAGGTCCACCCTGGACCTTCACCATCCGGGTCCTCGTCCAGCACAATGTTATAGTCGTCTTGCCTGACCGCTCACATGACCTCCTCCAACCCTCTCCTGGGACCCTCCACCCACCCCTAGAGTGCCTCTCCTCTGACCCTCTTCACCCTCTCCACAATGTCTGGCCTCTCCACCACAGCCCCAGTCTCTTCCCTCCACCACAGACCTAGCCTCTTCCCTCCACCACCCCAGCCTCTTCCCTCCACCACAGCCACAGCCTCTTCCCTCCACCACAGCCCCAGTCTCTTCCCTCCACCACAGCCACAGCCTCTTTCCTCCACCACAGCTCCAGCCTCTTCCCTCCACCACGGCCTTAGCCTCTTCCCTCCATCACAGCCCTAGCCTCTTCCCTCCACCACAGCCCCAGCCTCTTCCCCCACCACAGCCACAGTCTCTTCCCTCCACCACAGCCCTAGCCTTTTCCCTTCATCACAGCCACAGCCTCTTCCCTCCACCACAGCCACAGCCTCTTCCCTCCACCAGAGCCCCAGTCTCTTCCCTCCACTACAGCCACAGCCTCTTCCCTCCACCACAGCCACAGCCTCTTCCCTCCACCCCAGCCTTAGCCTCTTCCCACTACCACAGCCTCGGCCTCTTCACTCCACCACAGCCCTAGCCTTTTCCCTCCATCACAGCCACAGTCTCTTCCCTCCACCACAGCCCTAGCCTCTTCCCTCCACCACAACCACAGCCTCTTCCCTCCACCATACAGACCTGGCCACTCCAGGGACCAACAACGGATGTGAATGTGAGAAGAATCTTCATTTGTGTCCCACACACACACACACACACACACACACACACACACACACACACACACACGAAGCTACATATTACCCTGAATGCGTGTTGATATAAGTACATGTGTACAATATTCTCCTTTAGTTGCTTCGAGGACCATATCTGAATAGCATGTATGGTTCACAAGATGAAGCTGCCGTTTGATTATGTTTCATCAGTCGTCCCTCTGAACATTCCTTCGCAAGTGTTATCATATATCATGAAACACTTCTCTTCTGATCCTTACCCTGCCTTCAGATCTGCTCTGAATCGTCGTCAAGCTCATATTTGTAGAGTGAAGCACAATTGCATTATAAAAAAGTGAGCTGATTTGTCTTTCTTATTCTTCTACAGATGAATCTCTCTTGTCCTTAACCAACAGCACCTCCTGCAACGTTCCTCCTCATCTGTTTCGTCTCTATCTTGAAATCTAAGCTTTTTCCATTCTTCTAGGAAGCCTGCATTGGTGCACCCCCATCCCTAACAAAGGAGACCGTCTAATCCCCTCCAACTATCGCCCAGTCGCTCTCACTTCTCGAAAGTTTTTGAACTTTTCTTTACTTCTCATCTGTTTTAAAGGCTTGGATTCCCACTCCCTTCCCTCAGATCACCATAATGGCTCTCGTAACGCAGGTACGTTGGTGATCTTGTCTCCTCCGTTGCCCACCTCACCTCGTCATTTCTTAAGCCTCTGACAGAGTTTGAGGAAAATCACTGCTTTCTAAACTTCCTTCCTCTGGCTTCTCTGCTTCTTCTCTTCTCTTCTTCTTCTTGTCCCTCACAAAAAATGTCCCTCGCATATCGAATGTCCCTCACCAGATCTCTGTCCCTCACATATCTAATGTCCCTCACCACAACTCTGTCTCCCGCACATATCTAATGTCCCTCACCACAACTCTGTCTCCCTCACATATCTAGCGTCCCTCACAAAATCTCTGCTCCTCACACACCTACTTTCCCTCATATCAATTCTGCGTCATACCTATGTCTCTGTCCTATGAACGCCTCAGCTTTAGCTGTTTCCTAATGAGATGCACCAAACTGCCTGACTCACTCTCTGTGTCTGACTCTTATCAACTTCTCCCTGTACCCTCTACCACTATGATCTATTTCTTCTTTCATTTATCCTTGATTCATCTCGCTATCACCAGCTTCACCTGGCATTCAACACCCACCGTCCCCTTCGTTCAAACCTCACCCCAACGTATTCTCTTTTCGTTCCCCTTATTCTCTATCACCAATTTATCAAGTTCTCCCCTCGTTCCTCCCACATTACTTTCCTATTCCCTTTATCCATTTAGTCTCTTCTCGGTTATATTTCCTCGTAATCATTTTCTCCAACCTTCTCCCTCCACTGGCCAGGTTCACACGTAAGGGACAACTTTCATTATCTTCCTGCCTTCATTACAAACTCCAGAGTAATGAAAATCTTACACCCTCCCTTCTTTCCTTCCCTCCCTCCCTCCCTTCCTGGTTCCACAGTTACTTTGTTCCCCTCCGTAGAGCCGATCATCACCTGGGACTGTGTCGTCATCAGGTGGTCCTGTGGATCGATCGTGGTAACAGGTGGTACAATGGGTCATCCCAGGGACTTCTCACGCAACAGCTGCACTGATGTTCAGGATGGCTGGCGCGACGACCCGAGTGCTACCTGCCAGCCCACCACACAGTAATCTTTAGCAGATGGTCGCCTCTGAGGCAGTGAGTTTACAGTGTTGATAACCAGGCACTGAACTCAAGGTAGTGATGTTGTTAGTGACTTATGGATAATTACAGTGACTTCAGAGAGGCGACAATTTACCCTTCTAACCCCTCACTCATCTCCCTCCTCTTCTGTTCCTCCACTACCTCCTCTCCTCTTCTGACCCTCCACTCCTCTCCCTCCTCTTCTGACCCTCCACTCCTCTCCCATCTCTTCTGACCCTCCACTCCTCCTCTCCTCTTCTGAATTTTCACTCCTCGCCCTCCTCTTCTGACCTTCCATTCCATCCTCTCCTCTTCTGACCCTCCACTTCTCTCCCTCCTCTTCTGAACTTCCACTCCTCGCCCTCCTCTTCTGACCTTCCATTCCCTCTTCTCCTCTTTTGACCCACCACTCCCTCCTCTCCTCCTCTGTCCCTCCACCCTGCCAATCTTTCCTACTCTCCAATTTACCAAACCTTCACACTTCTGACTAGCCATTCATCTGATCCCTTACTCAGTTAACCCCACACTCTGTTAGCACTCCACTCCACTCTACCAACCCTCCACTCCGCCAACCCTCCACTTTGGCAGCCCATCATCACCCAGGCAGTCCTGCACACCGCTAACCCTCCACTCTACCAACCCTCCACCCTAAAAGCTTACAATTTCTTTGCTCAGTACAATCAGGTCTCACTAAATGGGAACTAAAATTCAGGCGACAGACGGACAATGAATGGTATCAAACAGAGGACTTCCCCATTCGAGTACCTCCATTACGACAGGGGTCCAACTCAAGGTTCAGTTCAAGGTCTGACATTCCCTATGATCTGTATTAAGGATCTGGAGACGTGGCTCACCAATGGAGAGTTCAAAATGTATCGATGTCTCGAAATCAGGAAATTAAACCCAGGGAGAGAAAAAGGGTCTTTGATGATTCAGAGGAACACAGTAAGTTGAATAATGGTAAATGGTTTTCAACGCACTAGAGATAAATGGAGAATAATGCATTATAGTCGTAGAAAAGTAAAGGTACCCTTAAAATGCTAAAGTAAAAGGTACCCTTGAAATGCTAAAGTAAAAGGTACCCTTGAAATGCTAAATAAACAGTTGTTAGATGTAAAGGAATAAAGAGATCTAGTAATGATGATAATCAACACCGTAAATGGAATAAGTAAAGCAGTGCTTAAACGGTTTTAGTAAACAAAATGGTCCGCTATATATCTAGAATTATAACATGAAACGAAGGTCAGAAAACTTAAGAATCTAAAGCGCCTTAGTCAATAATCCTCGAGTGGATTACGCTGTTCACTTTTGGTCACCAAGACCTTAACAGTAACGAAGACATACGAGAACGTATCCAGAGATGAGCCACAAAGACTAATCCCGTCGCTCAGGGAAATCGAAAAGAGAGAGAGAGAGAGAGAGAGAGAGAGAGAGAGAGAGAGAGAGAGAGAGAGAGAGAGAGAGAGAGAGAGAGAGAGAGAGAGAGAGAGAGAGAGAGAGAGAGAGAGAGAGAGAGAGAGAGAGAGAGAGAGAGAGAGAGAGAGAGAGAGAGAGAGAGAGAGAGAGAGAGAGAGAGAGAGAGAGAGAGAGAGAGAGAGAGAGAGAGAGAGAGAGAG